>NC_053026.1:508428063-508598116 GCF_003073215.2 Triticum urartu | reverse complement strand
AAGCGACGGCATGGCGATGCTGGCAAAGGTTGGCTCACTGAGGCAAAGCCCTCGGTCCAGCTAACATGACGGAGCTGGTCGGCTAGTGACGCCGAAGTCTCCGGAGTAGGTTGATGAAGAGATGGTGAAGCCCCCGGTCCAGCCGAGATGTCGAAGCCTCGATGTCAACCGATGAGTCGAAGTAGGTCGGCGTGATGGACACCGGCTTGAAGAAGCAACAATGCGGCCCTGCCGATGCAGGTCATGACATGGTCAATGCCGGCTTAATGAAGTGAGCGTGCGGCGATGCCGGTGTGCCCGCTCCGTGTAATCCATGGGGCAGCGATGTTGGTGATGATTTATCCTTCGCGATGCCGAACTCTTGTGTCTTGCCGAGATGATGATCCGAAAAAGTTGAGCTCGGCTCAACAAAGTGACGACGTGTCTAGCGCAGGTCGGCAGCCTTGGAGCAATATTGCCGGACTGGTTTAACACTAGCATGATGATGAAGATGACCTCAGGGAGGCTTAAAATTTTACGGGCACGTGTTTAAAAACGACCCACAATACCCTAGAAGAGAATTCCTCTAAAAAGGTTGTCCAATATCATGTTCATAAAGAAACATGAATTCGGGTCGGATCCGTATTCGCACAGAAAACAGATCCAAAAATTGGTCCACTCATCGGAAGGTTCCCGGAGTTTGAACCGTCGGATCGAGCTGAACTTTGGAGGGGTGGTAGATATGGGAATTCCGCAGTAGATGAACGGTTGGATCTTCCAAAGGACCTCCGAGCTGGGCTCTGGAGACCATGCCCTAAACTCGTCCAGATTCCCGTCCAGATTTGACAGGGCTCTGGTATATCGTAGATTGTCGGAGATTCCTCCATTGGAACTCGACGAAATTTTGCATGGCTCTTGTAGACATAATTCCGCACTATTCCACCAAAGAAATCATCAAACCGACACTCGAGGAGTCAGTGACGGCGGATACAAATTCGTTGTCCATAAAAACAGCACGGCCGCCCGAGGGCAATGTTGACGTTGAGCCCTCGAGCTCCATGGATGATTCCTCTATGATCATGATAGAGATCGGAGTTGATTTTGAAGAAGGCCCTCGTCCGAACATGATGATCGGAGATGGAGCACGGTCCTCGGTCGATCCAAGGTGACCAGTCGAGCCGACGACGAAGATGTCGGCGTCGTAGTTGACCTGCGGGCGAGCCATTGATCCTTTTGCCGATCACACAGCGGAACTCTCAATGAAAGCCACAATGTCGGTGTCAAAACCGGCGGATCTCGGGTAGGGGGTCCCAAACTGTGCGTCTAGGATCAATGGTAACAGGAGACGGGGGGCACAATGTTTACCCAGGTTCGGGCCCTCTCGATGGAGGTAATACCCTACTTCCTGCTTGATTGATCTTGATGATATGAGTATCACAAGAGTTGATCTACCACGAGATCGTAGAGCATAAACCCTAGAATCTAGCCTATGATTATGATTGTTGTATATCTCTATCGACTAGCCTGGCCTCGGTTTATATAATGCACCAGAGGCCTAGGATAACAAGAGTCCTAGCCGAATACGCCGGTGGGGAGAAGTCCTTGTCTTGATCGCCAAGTCTTGTGGAATGTTCCTTGTATGCGGCAGCTGTCCGAACTGGCCCATGAGTATATGGCCATGGGGGTCCTCGGCCCAATCTAATAGATCGGGAGATGACATGATGAGTACCCCCTAGTCCAGGACACCATCACTCTCCCTCGTGGACCTTGTAGGCTTTGGACCGCCGCACAATGCAACGAAGCTCGTTTGGGTCATCAGGGAGTTTTTCCTAGTTAGGTAGGCCAAGAATGGTTTTGTCCACGGGGCGATGACAGCCATAATTACGTGGGCCAAAGGCGTTATTTCGGTGGCAGAGCCTCCGATTACGTCAGAGTGTTCGACATCTGGCGTTGCGGTCGGGTCTGGACTGTTGTTGCCGGTCTCTCCTTCCCATACCACGGATGGCTTAAACAGCCTTTCCAAAAAGATATTAGGTGGGACAGGGTCGCGCTTAGCGCTGATGCGGGCAAGGATATTCGCCGCTTGATTGTTTTCTCAGACCACATGGTGGGATTCAAGCCCCTCGAACCGAGCTGACATTTTGAAGACGGCGTTGCGATAAGCCGCCATTTTTGGGTCCTTGGCGTCAAAGCCTCCATTTATTTGAGATATTGCAAGGTTCAAATCCCCACGCACCTCTAGGCATTGAATGCCCATGGAGACTGCCATCCGAAGACCATGCAACAGGGCCTCATATTCTGCCGCATTGTTGGAGTCTGTGTATAATATTTGGAGTACGTATTGGACTGTATCTCCGGTGGGGGATGTCAGGACGACGCCTACCCCCAGACCAGCCAGCATCTTAGAGCCGTCAAAGTGCATGATCCAATTGGAGTACGCGTCGTACTCTTTAGGGAGTTCGGCTTCTATCCATTCGGCGACGAAATCAACCAGTACTTGTGATTTAATGGCTCGCCGTGGTTTTTATGTTTTGTCGAATGGGAGGAGCTCAATAGCCCATTTAGCAATCCGGCCCATGGCATCACGGTTATTTATTATGTCGTTGAGTGGTACTTCGGAGGCCACCGTAATTGAACACTCTTGAAAGTAGTGTCGTAATTTTTGGGATGCCTTGAAGACCGCGTATGCTATATTTTGATAATGTGGGTACCGTAATTTGCATGGAGTGAGGACAGTAGATACATAGTATACCGGCTTTTGAAGCGGGAACTTATGTCCGTCCGTCTCTCGTTCGACGACGAGCACTGCGCTTACAACTTGGTGTGTTGCCGCTATATATAACAGCATTGGTTCACCGACATTTGGCGTGGCCAAGATTGGGTTGGTGGCCAAGATGGCTTTTATCTCTTCCAATCCAGCCGTGGCCGCATCCATCCACTCGAAGTGTTCAGTGCGTCGAAGAAGGCGATAAAGGGGTAGTGCCTTTTCTCCTAATCGGGAGATAAAGCGGCTTAAGGTAGCCACGCATCCAGTTAATTTCTGGATTTGCCTGAGGTCTGTTGGGATAGTCAACTGTGACAGAGCTCGGATTTTAGCCGGATTTGCTTCAATTCCTCTACTAGAGACGATGAAGCCCAGGAGTTTTCCGGCGGGCATGCCAAAAACGCATTTTTCCGGATTGAGCTTGATGTCATATGTTCGGAGATTGTCGAACGCAAGCCTCAAGTCATCTATTAAGGATTCGAAGTGTCTGGTTTTAATGACCACGTCGTCTACGTATGCCTCCACTGTTTTGCCGATTTGTGTTTCCAGGCATGTCTGAATCATGCGTTGATAGGTTGCACCGACGTTTTTGAGCCTGACGGGCATGGTGTTAAAACAGAAGGGGCCGTATGGAGTGATAAATGTCGTTGCGGCTTGATCGGACTCTGCCATCTTAATTTGATGGTATACGGAGTATGCGTCGAGGAAACACAATGAGTCGTGTCCTGCGGTAGCGTCGATAATTTGATCGATGCGAGGGAGGGGAATGGATCCTTGGGGCAAGCCTTGTTAAGGTCCTTGAAATCGACACATAGGCACCAGGATTTGTCCTTCTTTGGTACCATCACCAGGTTTGCTAGCCAGTCCAGATGTTTTATTTCTCTAATGAATCCGGCCTCAAGTAACTTGGCTAGTTCTTCTCCCATGGCTTGTCGCTTAGGCTCATAGAAACGCCGAAGAGTGTGCTTGACCGGCTTGAACCCTTTAGAATGTTAAGGCTATGCTCGGCCAGCCTGCATGGGGTTCTTGGCATGTTTGAAGGATGCCAGGCGAAGATGTCCCAATTCTCGCGCAAGAACTCTCACAGTGCGGCGTCTATTGTGGGGTTTAGCTGTGCCCCGATGGATGCTGTTTTTAGGGTCCATTGGGTGGACCTGGAATTTGACTATTTCATCCGCTGGTTTAAAAGAGGTGGACTTGGGTCTTTTGTCGAGTACCACGTTGTCCCTGTCCACTATGGAGCGCAGCGCAGTTAGTTCTTCGGCCGCAAGGGCTTCGGATAACGCCTCGAGGGCTAGTGTGGCGGTTTTATTTTCGGCGCGGAGTGCTATGTCCGGATCACTAGCTACAGTGATAATTCCATTGGGCCCGGGCATTTTGAGCTTCATGTACCCGTAATGGGGTATAGCTTGGAAGATCGTGAATGCCTCCCGCCCTAAAAGGGCGTGGTATCCGCTACTGAACGTGGCCACTTGGAATGTGATTTCTTCGGACCTATAATTCTCCGGCGTGCCGAATACCACATCTAGTGTGATTTTTCCCGCACATCGTGCCTCCCAACTAGGGATGATTCCTCTGAAGGTTGTGCTGCTTTTCTCAATGCGACTCTTGTCTACTTCCGTCTTGCTAAGAGTTTCCTCGTAGATGAGGTTTAATCCGCTGCCGCCATCCATGAGCACTTTAGTAAGCCGGAAGCCGTCCACAATTGGACTAAGGACCAAAGCGGCTGGTGCTCGGGCTATTCGGAATTGAGGTTCGTCACTGGCATTAAAGGTTATGGCCGTGTCGTTCCATGGATTTATTGCTGCAACGTGGCAGACTTCGGCAAGGTTGCGGAGTGTTCGCTTGCGCCTATTATTTGAGGCGAAGGTCTCGAAGACTGTCAATACTGTATTGTTATTTTCCACGAGATGTTGCTCTGTTGTATTGTTGGTGAGGATATCCTCGCCGCTGTTGGCCACCTGCCGGAGTATCCAACATGCTCTAAGGCTGTGTGTTGGCATGGTATCCGTTGTACTGTGAATTTTGCATGGCCCATTGAGCCATCCCTCCAATATAGTTCCATGCCCTATATTGGGCTTTGGTTTCTTTGTAATTTGATCGGGTGACTTACGAGAGTACAGCCTTTTAGTTCGGACGGGGGGTCTAGTGAGAGCCGGAGGATCACAGAATTTTGTTTGGGGTTTCCAGGTGCTTTCCATCGCACAATACTTCTGTACTATGGCCGCCAAGTCAGCGAAGTGCGTTATGTCACGGTGACTTATGGCGTTGAGGATTCCCTTGTCCGTGCAATTTTTGCAAAAGAATGAAATTGCGTCTTCCTCGCGACAGTGCTTGACCTTGCTTATTACAAGGAGGAATCTGGCCCAATAGTGATGTACTGTCTCTTGGGGCTCTTGTCTAATGTGGGAAAGATCACTTATGTCTGGGTGGGTGGGTAGATTTAGGTCCGAACCCTGACACGATCTGAGGCCCAGGGGCGGAAGTTTCCGAACTTAACAGTTCAGGCTCCGGGGTGTTGCCCAATAGTTCTGGCCCGCTGTCTGATTCTAGGTTCGAAGCTTGGGCCGTGTCCTCCCTTGGAAAGGTATCCGGCTCGGAGAGCTCGGAAATCCGGACATAGTTTGTCCTCAAAGTAGAGGAAGAATCACTACATTGCTCCTCCACCACCGCTATCTGATGGGTGACCAGCGGAGAGTTAATCTCCCTTTGGTCGGGTTTAAGCCCGATCCGATCATAGTCCGTGGTGACTCCCAGGGCGGCGATGCGATCCAAGAGCTCGTTCAAGGAAGAGAGCTCTATTGGATCCATCTGCTCGGTGAATACCGAGCCGATGTGGAGGCTGTTTTTGATGACCCGAGAAGTCAACATCGGCGCGACGGCCGAACGGGCGGTCATGACTAAGCCGCCTAGTCGGAGAGTTTGGCCTACAGCCAGGGCTCCCCCCGAGGTGATGTTGTCCTTGACAACAAGACGAGCCATCCCGCCTTATCATGACGGCACAGTGGAGCTCTCAATGAAAGCACCAATGTCAGTGTCAAAACCGGCGGATCTCGGGTAGGGGGTCCCGAACTGTGTGTCTAAGGCGGATGGTAATAGGAGGCAGGGGACACAATGTTTACCCAGGTTTGGGCCCTCTCGATGGAGATAATACCCTACTTCCTGCTTGATTGATCTTCATGATATGAGTATTACAAGAGTTGATCTACCACAAGATCGTAGAGGCTAAACCCTAGAAGCTAGCCTATGATTATGATTGTTGTTGTCCTACAGGCTAAACCCTCCGGTATATATAGACACCGGAGGGGGCTAGGGTTACACAGAGTCGGTTACAAGGGAGGAGATCTACGTATCCGAATTGCCAAACTTGCCTTCCACGCAAAGGAGAGTCCCACCCGAACACGGGACGAAGTCTTCAATCTTGTATCTTCATAGGCCAACAGTCCGGCCAATGGATATAGTCCGGCCATCCAAAGACCCCCTAATCCAGGACTCCCTCAACGCGGTTGATGTAGTCGAACGTCTTCACGACCGAACCGATCCAAGTACCGAACTTATGGCACCTCCATGTTCAGCACACGTTCAGCACGATCCCTCGAGCTCCTGATCCTGTAGGGGGTCGAGGAAGAGTTCCGTCAGCACGACAGCGTGGTGACGATGTTGGTGATGTGACCCGCGCAGGGCTTCACCTAAGCACTACGACAATATGACTGAGGTGGTAAACTGTGGAGGGGGCACCGCACACGGCTAAGACAATTCATCTTGTGCCTTTGGGGTGCCCTCTGCCCACGTATATAAAGGATGGGGGAGGAGGAGGCCAGCCAAGGGGGAGGCGCGCCAAGGGGTGGAGTCCTACTAGGACTCCAAACCTAGTAGGATTCGCCCCCCCCCCCTTTCCTTCCAATGGAGAGGGGGAAAGGGGAAAGGAGGGAGAGGGAGAAGGAAAGAGGGGGGTCGCGCCCTCTCCCCTTGTCCAATTCGGATTGGGGCAAGGGGGGCGCGCCCCACCTCCTGTGGCCTGCCTCCTCTCCTCCACTATGGCCCATTAGGCCCAATAACTTTCCCGAGGGGTTCCGGTAACCTCCCGGTACTCTGAAAAATCCCCGATCTTCTTCGGAACCATTCCGGTGTCCGTATATAACCTTCCAATATATCAATCTTTACCTCTTGACCATTTTGAGACTCCTCGTCATGTCTGTGATCTCATCTGGGACTCTGAAAAAACTTCGGTCACCAAAATACATAACTCATAATACAAATCGTCATCGAACGTTAAGCGTGCGGACCCTATGGGTTCGAGAACTATGTAGACATGACCGTGAGACATCTCCGGTCAATAACCAATAGCGGAAACTGGATGCGCATATTGGCTCCTACATATTCTACGAAGATGTTTATCGGCCAAACCGCATAACAACATACGTCATTCCCTTTGTCATCGGTATGTTACTTGCCCGAGATTTGATCGTCGTATCATCATACCTAGTTCAATCTCGTTACCGGCAAGTCTCTTTACTCATTCCATAATGCATCATCCCGTAACTAACTCATTAATCACATTGCTTGCAAGGCTTATAGAGATGTGCATTACAAAGAGGGCCTAGAGATACCTCTCCGATACTCGGAGTGACAAATCCTAATCTCGATCTATGCCAACTCAACAAACACCATCGGAGGCACCTGTTGAACATATTTATAATCACCCAGTTACATTGTGACGTTTGATACCACACAAAGTGTTCCTCCGGTTTTCGGGAGTTGCATAATATCATAGTTAGAGGAATATGTATAAGTCATGAAGAAAGCAATAGCAATAAAACTAAACGATCATTATGCTAAGCTAATGGATGGGTCTTGTCCATCACATCATTCTCCAAAGATGTTATCCCGTTCATCAAATGATAACACATGTGGTCAGGAAACTTAACCATCTTTGATTAACGAGCTAGTCAAGTAGAGGCATACTGGGGACACTCTGTTTGTCTATGTATTCACACATGTACTAAGTTTCCGGTTAATGTCGTGGGTTTGTCACGACAGATTTCCTCGTGAAAGGACTTAGTCGTGGATCCATCGCTACTGGTTAGCTTAAAGGGGTTAAACCGGACAAGGGGACACGAGGGGTTTTATACTATTTCGGCCCCTTCGATGAAGATAAAAGCCTACGTCTAGTTGTGATTGGTATTGCTAGGGTTTCGATGACCAGGAAGCGAATCCGCTTTGCCTGGCTCTCGAGTTGTTGTCTGTTGTCCTCAAACCGCAGCCGGGTCGTCCCATTATATACATAGGTTGACGCCCGCCGGTTTACAGAGTCCCGAGGCCGGATCATAGATGTGTCCGGTGATACGTCTCCAACGTATCTATAATTTTTGATTGCTCCATGCTATATTATCTACTGTTTAGGACTATATTGGGCTTTATTTTCCACTTTTATATTATTTTTGGGACTAACCTATTAACCGGAGGCCCAACCTAGAATTGTTGTTTTTTTGCCTATTTCAGTGTTTCGGAGAAACAGAATATCAAACGGAGTCCAAACGGAATGAAACCTTTGGGAACATGATTTTCTCATCAGATAAGACCTAGGAGACTTGGACCCTCCATCAAGAAAGCCACGAGGCGGTCACGAGGGTGGAGGCCCCCCCCCTAGGGCGCGCCCCCTGCCTCGTGGGCCCCTCGAAGCTCCACCGACGTACTTCTTCCTCCCATATATATCCACGTATCCCCAAACGATCAGAACAGGAGCCAAAAACCTAATTCCACTGCTGCAACTTTCTGTATCCACGAGATCCCATCTTGGGGCCTGTTCCGGAGCTCCGCCGGAGGAGGCATCGATCACGGAGGGCTTCTACATCATCATCCAAGCCCCTCCGATGAAGTGTGAGTAGTTTAGTTCAGACCTACGGGTCCATAGTTAGTAGCTAGATGGCTTCTTCTCTCTTTTTGGATCTCAATACAATGTTCTCCCCCTCTCTTGTGGAGATCTATTCGATGTAATCTTCTTTTTGCGGTGTGTTTGTTGAGACCGATGAATTGTGGGTTTATGATCCAGTCTATCTATGAATAATATTTGAATCTTCTCTGAATTCTTTTATGTATGATTGGTTATCTTTGCAAGTCTCTTTGAATTATCAGTTTGGTTTGGCCTACTATATTGGTTGTTCTTGCCATGGGAGAAGTGCTTAGCTTTGGGTTCGATCTTGCGGTGTCCTTTCCCAGTGACAGAAGGAGCAGCAAGGCACGTATTGTATCGTTACCATCGAGGATAACAAGATGGGGTTTTATCATATTGCATGAAACTATCCCTCTACATCATGTCATCTTGCTTAAGGTGTTACTCTGTTTTTAACTTAATACTCTAGATGCATGCTGGATAGCGGTCGATGAGTGGAGTAATAGTAGTAGATGCAGAATCGTTTCAGTCTACTTGTCTCGGACGTGATGCCTATATACATGATTATACCTAGATATTCTCATAACTATGCTCAATTCTGTCAATTGCTCAACAGTAATTTGTTCACCCACCATAGAATACTTATGCTCTTGAGAGAAGCCACTAGTGAAACCTATGGCCCTCAGGTCTCTTTCTCATCATATCAATCTCCATCACTTTATTATTGCCTTGCTTTTACTTTTTTACTTTGCATCTCTATACCAAAAATATTATTTATCATCTCTATCAGATCTCACTTTCGTAAGTGACTGTGAAGGGATTGGCAACCCCTAAGTGTGTTGGTTGCGTTGAGCTATTGTTTTTGTGTAGGTACGAGGGACTCGCGCGTAGCCTCCTACTGGATTGATACCTTGGTTCTCAAAAACTGAGGGAAATACTTACGCTACTTTGCTGCATCATCCTCTCCTCTTCGGGGAAATCCAACGTAGTGCTCAAGAGGTAGCAAGAAGGATTTCTGGCGCCGTTGCCGGGGAGTCTGCGCAAAAGTCAACATACCAAGTACCCATCACAATCCCTATCTCCTGCATTACATTATTTGCCATTTTCCTCTCGTTTTCCTCTCCCCCACTTCACCCTTGCCGTTTTATTCGCCCTCTCTCTCTATCCTCCCTCTCTTTCTCTATTTGCCTCTTTTGCCCGTTTGCTTGTGTGTTAGTTTGTTTGCTTGTCATTATGGCTAGTCCCTTATCTTCTCCGTTGACCCCTGAGTTTGAAATCTTTCACTTTAAAAAAAGGTTAGGAGAAAACCTAAAAGATGCCTGGTTGAGAATAATGGAATCTCATTGTAATTGTACCTCTGAAATAAATCTGGGAATTTTGCTTCGCAATTTTTATGTTGGATTAAATATGTCTCATAGACAACTCTTGGATTACGTTGCCAAAGGCAATTTTATTGAAATTGATCCCCATATTGCACTTGAAATTATAGAAGGTATAGTGGGAACACTACCTCAACAAAAGGGGCCTCATCCTACTCAGGAAGAGACACAAGTTTTTGAATTTTTTTGTGAAGTTACTAAAATCTTGCAGAAATCTCTTGAACCTCTTAAGAACATTAGTGGAAATATTCACCGCACGAATATGTTGATTACCCTTTGCAATAAGCGTTTGGATTCTTTAGATCTAAAAATTTCAGAATATGAAGGGAAACGTAAAGAACCTCCCGGATTCGAGCTTGATTCCACAAAAAAATTGAAAACCAAAGATGGCAATACCTAGATCTATTCTTGCTTGTTATGCTTAGCTAGGGGCGTTAAGCGATAGCGCTTGTTGGGAGGCAACCCAATTTTATTTTTATCCCTTGCTTTTTGCTCCTGTTTAGTAATAAATAAATTATTTATCCACTGTTTTTGGTTGTTTTTTTGTGTTTAATTAGTGTTTGTGCCAAGTAGAACCGTTGGAAAGACTTGGGGAAAGTCTTGTTGAACTTGCTGTAAAAAACAGAAACTTTAGCGCTCACGAGAACTGCTGCCATTTTTATTTGGAGAGTGCTATTTAGTTAATTCTATTTGAAGATGATTAATAGGTAAATTCCTCACGTCCAGAAATTTATTTTAGAATTTTTGGGGTTCCAGATCTTGCGCTAGCTACAGATTACTACAGACTGTTCTGTTTTTGACAGATTCTGTTTTTCGTGTGTTGTTTGCTTATTTTGATGAATCTATGGCTAGTAAAATAGTTTATAATCCGTAGAGAAGTTGTAATACAGTAGGTTTAACACCAATATAAATAAATAATGGGTTCATTACAGTACCTTGAAGTGGTCTTTTGTTTTCCTTCGCTAACGGAGCTCACGAGTTTTCGACTTTAAGTTTTGTGTTGTGAAGTTTTCAAGTTTTGGGTAAAGATTTGATGGATTATGGAACAAGGAGTGGCAAGAGCCTAAGCTTGGGGATGCCCATGGCACTCCCAATATAATCTAAGGACACCGAAAAGCCAAAGCTTGGGGATGCCCCAGAAGGCATCCCCTCTTTTTCGTCTACTTCTATCTGTAACTTTACTTGGAGCTATATTTTTATTCACCACATGATATGTGTTTTGCTTGGAGCGTCTTTTATGATTTGAGTCTTTGCTTGTTAGTCTACCACAATCATCCTTGTTGTACACACCTTTTGAGAGAGCCATACATGATTTGGAATTTGATAGAATACTCTATGTGCTTCACTTATATCTTTTGAGCTTTATAGTTTTGCTCTAGTGCTTCACTTATATCTTTTAGAGCACGGTGGTGGATTTGTTTTATAGAAACTATTGATCTCTCATGCTTCACTTAGATTATTTTGAGAGTCTTAATAGCATGGTAATTTGCTTAAAATCCTAATATGCTTCGTATGCAAGATTAATAATAAAACGTTTGTATGAGTGTGTTGAATACTAAGAAAAGTTTGATGCTTTATGATTGTTTTGAGATATGGAGGTAATAATATCAAAGTCATGCTATTTGAGTAGTTGTGAAATTGAGAAATACTTGTGTTGAGGTTTGCAAGTCCCGTAGCATGCACATATGGTAAACGTTATGCAACAAATTTGAAACATGAGGTGTTATTTGATTGTCTTCCTTATGAGTGGCGGTTGGGGACGAGCGATGGTCTTTTCCTACCAATCTATCCCCCTAGGAGCATGCGCATAGTGCCGAGGTTTTTGATGTCTTGTAGATTTTTGCAATAAGTATGTGAGTTCTTTATGAATAATGTTGAGTCCATGTATTATACGCACTCTCACCCTTCCATCCTTGCTAGCCTCTTCGGTACTGTGCATTGCCCTTTCTCACATTGAGAGTTGGCGCAAAATTCGCCGGTGCATCCAAACCCCGTGATATGATACGCTCTTTCACACATAAACCTCCTTCCTCAAAACAGCCACCATACCTACCTATTATGGCATTTCCATAGCCATTCCGAGATATATTGCCATGCAACTTTCCATCATTCCGTTCATCATGACACATTCATCATTGTCATATTGCTTAGCATGATCATATAGTTGACATAGTATTTGTGGCAAAGCCACCATTCATAGTTCTTTCATACATGTCACTCTTGGTTCATTGCATATCCCGGTACACCGCCGGAGGCATTCATATAGAGTCATCTTTGTTCTAGTATCGAGTTGTAATCATTGTGTTGTAAATAAATAGAAGTGTGATGATCATCATTATTAGAGCATTGTCCCAAGTGAGGAATAATAAAAAAGGAAAGGCCCCAAAAAAGAGAAAGGCCATAAAAAAGAAAAGGCCCAAAAAATGAGAGAAAAAGAGAGAAGGGACAATGTTACTATCCTTTTACCACACTTGTGCTTCAAAGTAGCACTATGATCTGCATCGTAGAGAGTCTCTCATGTTATCACTTTCATATACTAGTGGGAATTTTTCATTATAGAACTTGGCTTGTATATTCCAACAATGGGCCTCGTCGGGTGCCCTAGGTCTTCATGAGCAAGCAAGTTGGATGCACACCCACTAGTTTCTTTTGTTGAGCTTCCATACATTTATAGCTCTAGTGCATCCGTTGCATGGCAATCCCTACTCCTTGCATTAACATCAATCGGTGGGCATCTCCATAGCCCATTGATTAGCCTCGTTGATGTGAGACTTTCTACTTTTTTGTCTTCTCCACATAACCCCCCTCATTATATTCTATTCCACCCATAGTGCTATGCCCATGGCTCGCACTCATATATTGCATGAAAGTTTATAGGTTTGAGATTACTAAAGTATGAAACAATTGCTTAGCTTGTCATCGGGGTTGTGCATGATGAGAGCATTCTTGTGTGGCGAAAATGAAATATGACTAAACTATATGATTTTGTAGGGACAAACTTCCTTTGGCCATGTTATTTTGAGAAGACATAATTGCTTAGTTAGTATGCTTGAAGTATTATCATTTTTATGTCAATATTTGACTTTTGTCTTGAATCTTTCAGATCTGAATATTCATACCACAATTAAGAAAAATTACATTAAAATTATGCCAAGTAGCACTCCGCATCAAAAATTCTATTTTTATCATTTACCTACTCGAGGACGAGCAGGAATTAAGCTTGGGGAAGCTTGATACGTCTCCAACGTATCTATAATTTTTGATTGCTCCATGCTATATTATCTACTGTTTTGGACTATATTGAGCTTTATTTTCCACTTTTATATTATTTTTGGGACTAACCTATTAACTGGAGGCCTAGCCCAGAATTGTTGTTTTTTTGCCTATTTTAGTGTTTCGGAGAAACAGAATATCAAACGGAGTTCAAACGGAATGAAACCTTTGGGAACGTGATTTTCTCATCAGATAAGACCCAGGAGACTTGGACCCTCCATCAAGAAAGCCACGAGGCGGTCACGAGGGTGGAGGCCCCCCCCCTAGGGCGCGCCCCCTGCCTCGTGGGCCCCTCGAAGCTCCACCGACGTACTTCTTCCTCCCATATATATCCACGTATCCCCAAATGATCAGAACAGAGCCAAAAACCTAATTCCACCGCCGCAACTTTCTGTATCCACGAGATCCCATCTTGGGGGCTGTTCTGGAGCTCCGCTGGAGGGGGCATCGATCACGGAGGGCTTCTACATCATCATCCAAGCCCCTCCGATGAAGTGCGAGTAGTTTACTTCAGACCTACGGGTCCATAGTTAGTAGCTAGATGGCTTTTTCTCTCTTTTTGGATCACAATACAATGTTCTCCCCCTCTCTTGTGGAGATCTATTCGATGTAATCTTCTTTTTGCGGTGTGTTTGTTGAGACCGATGAATTGTGGGTTTATGATCCAGTCTATCTATGAATAATATTTGAATCTTCTCTGAATTCTTTTATGTATGATTGGTTATGTTTGCAAGTCTCTTCGAATTATCAGTTTGGTTTGGCCTACTAGATTGGTTGTTCTTGCCATGGGAGAAGTGCTTAGCTTTGGGTTCGATCTTGCGGTGTCCTTTCCCAGTGACAGAAGGGGTAGCAAGGCACGTATTGTATCGTTGCCATCGAGGATAACAAGATGGGGTTTTTATCATATTGCATGAAACTATCCCTCTACATCATGTCATGTTGCTTAAGGCGTTACTCTGTTTTTAACTTAATACTCTAGATGCATGCTGGATAGCGGTCGATGAGTGGAGTAATAGTAGTAGATGCAGAATCGTTTCGGTCTACTTGTCTCGGACGTGATGCCTATATACATGATCATACCTAGATATTCTCATAACTATGCTCAATTCTGTCAATTGCTCAACAGTAATTTGTTCACCCACCGTAGAATACTTATGCTCTTGAGAGAAGCCACTAGTGAAACCTATGGCCCCCGGGTCTCTTTCTCATCATATCAATCTCCATCACTTTATTATTTCCTTGCTTTTACTTTGCTTTTACTTTTTATTTTTCATCTCTATACCAAAAATACCAAAAATATTATTTATCATCTCTATCAGATCTCACTTTCGTAAGTGACCGTGAAGGGATTGACAACCCCTAAGCGCGTTGGTTGCGTTGAGCTATTGTTTTTGTGTAGGTACGAGGGACTCACGCGTAGCCTCGTACTGGATTGATACCTTGGTTCTCAAAAATTGAGGGAAATACTTATGCTACTTTGCTGCATCATCCTCTCCTCTTCGGGGAAATCCAACGCAGTGCTCAAGAGGTAGCATCCGGCTTGGTCTCTATTCCTCTAACTTACAATACAAGTTACATGACAGGGTCGGTTTACATCTACAGGCTTTAACCCGCCTTTGGGCCTTGGGCCTTCGCAAAGCGCCACCATCTTTACGTCCTCATGGGCTTCTATCTTCATGGAGCTAACTCGTCCACTCCTAGCCGGTTTACCTCTAGTAATCATATCCCCAACATTAGGCCCCATATTGATTTGAACTTGTTCATGTCAATCTTCAATACTTAGAAAAAATCTTGCCCTGTCACCTTCTTATAGATCTGGTAAACCGCCGTGTTGTCTTCCTTTAGATCCGTAGTAAACCGCCCTGACGTCATCTATTCGTTGAAGCCGAAGATTCCCTTCATTAATGAATATCCAACCATCGAGCCGACATCCTTATTAACTATCCATTTTGAGCTCCTCGATTCCCGCACTTGTCTCTTATCGCTTCACCTTATAAATAGGACCACGGGCCCTTCTCCTTTTTTCCCTTTGTCTCCTTCACTTCTTCTTCCTCCTTGCGACATCTCTGCCCCTGAGCGCCGCCGCCATCCCCGAGCTTCGCCTCCGTCTCTCCGCCGGCCGCTGCATCAACCTGGTTGTACCAGAGGACTGCGACATACCTCCGCTGTTTCAACAGCCACTGTAAGTCCCTTCCTTTCTCCGTTGTAGATCTATCTAGGGTTTCCTTGTTCGTCAAGTTCATCGAGACTCTGGCGTTGTTCTTCCCTTGTTTCTTCTTAGTCCATGGATAAAAACTTCAAACCTGATATATTCCACGTAATGGCTTATCTTCTGTTACCAAAACAAACCTTTATGCGCATAAAACACTGATCTGGTCCCTTGTGAATTGCTTCGAGATCAACCTTTTAGGTCTAAATCCTTTTATTTTCCTGTCTTACGGTAGATCCAAAATTTCATTGCAACCTTATGAAATTCATTTTTACCTTACTTAGTCATTCTTTCCTTAGATCTGTATCCCCTTTACCACATAGGCGGTTTACCTTTGTAAAAGCAATCTATCATATACCATTAGCCCTCTGGTGAACCGGACAAGCCTTTTACCTCCGTTGTTATACTCTAGTTTAACAGTATGTGCATTCCTTTGTTCTGATATTGCCTTGTCATTCGTTATAGTATCAGCCTCCGGTTTGCACAATTTACATACTTGTATGTCATTGCTCCATCGTATCTTATGTATCACCATGAATGATTTGTAAACCGGTATTTCCTTTCAGCTTTTCGTTTGTAATGGCCAAACAGTTTTATGCTTGCAACTGGGCTCCTTCCCGGGTTACCGAAGAACAACTTAACGGAATGGTCAGGATTGGCACCTTGCCCAAAAAGAATGAGATCCGGTGGCGAGTTCCAGGAACAGAGAATCCCCCTACCCCTAATCAGGGTGAGGTAGTGGTATTTGTTGACCATATAGGCCGTGGTTTCAAACCGCCTGGGTCAAAGTTTTTCCGGGATGTGCTTACCAGTTTCCAGCTCCATCCTCAAGACATTGGACCCAACTCGGTGTCTAATATATGCAATTTCCATGTTTTCTGTGAGGTGTACTTACAAGAAGAACCAACTGCTGAGCTATGCCAGGATTTTTTTTCATCTGAACCGGCGCATTGAATTTGTAGACGGACCCAACACTGAACTTGGTGGCGTCTCTATTCAAAAAAGGAAAGAGGTTGAATTCCCTCATGCCAAGCTGCACAATCACCCCAAAGATTGGAACCAAACATGGTTCTACTGTAAAGATACTTCCCCTGAAGACGAGAATCCTCTGCCGGGTTACCGCGCCCACCAGCTCTCTAACACTCATCCACTGTCGCAATGTTTAAGTGCTGCGGAACGGGCCTCATATGCCCCTCAACTTGCCAAGCTCCGAGCCTTTATGGCCAACGGTTTATCAGGCGTCGACTTTGTGCGTTGCTGGATATCCTGGAGCATCTTGCCATTAAGTCGTCGCCCCGGTTTAATGTGTGAGTACACTGGTGAATTAGAAGACTCCCAATGCCACATCAACATTCAATTAACTGATGAAGAAGTCACTGAAGGCGTCAAGAAGATTTTGAATGAATCGAAATCTGTCTGCCGCCAAACCGGCTTGAACCCCTTCTACACAAAAAACAAACCGCCTGCTGTAAGTGTTGCCTTTCCGCTTCACACTTGATATCCTGTAGACTGTACAACCTGTGAATATTCTTCTATTTGTTTATAAACAGGGTGACGATCCGTTCTACAAGAAGAAACCTGCAGAGAAAGCTGCAAAGCCCTCTCGCCCCAAATCAAAAACCGTCAAGAAAACCTCAAAGCGGAAGGCCGTTGAACGCATCAGCATGGAATTGGATGATGACACAGATGAACCGGAAGTTGAGGTAGAACTTGATTCACTTGGTTCCCTATTTATGCATCTCATTAACAATGATGTTTATCAGGAGGGCGCGGAAGGCAGCAAGCCGACGATGTAGAGGTAATTGTCCTTTCCTCCGGTTCAGACTCTCTGCCAACGCAAAAAATCCGTCAAGTGATCCGGAAAGTAAGCTTTTCACATCCTCTTGCTCACTTAGATCCAACATTTATTTTGAAGAGGTAGCAACACGAAGCTTGCCGTACAACCTGGCACAGCGGCCAAAAGGTCACCTCGACCGGTTTACCTGACACCCTGGTTCGAAAGCGCCGATCTGAGGTATCACCTCCTTCTGACAATTCTTACCCCAAGGCAGGTTATTTCCGACAACCTCTTAATCCGTCCGATTCAAATTATCAGGTGACACCTCCCTCATCCTCTGGCGAGTCAACAGCAACCCAACTCCCTCCTCTCAAAACTGTAGCTGGGTAAGTACTCAAACCCTTTCTTTAAATGTTTTTATACCTTGAATACTATGCTTAATTTTCACCTCTTTCATTTTTGTTTGTAGAGCCAAAGCAAGACCCAGCAAAAAAGCTCGGGTGAACAATCCGTCTGAAGACCAGGTGGCTCATGAACCAGAGCAAACAGGTGAACCGGAGGATCCTAATCCTGAAGTCACCTTTGATGAGCCACCTCCTCAAGATCACAATATCGATGAACAACCAAAAGCTGATACTGTTGTGCCTGATACTGAACCGGCAGATCCAATCCGGTCTAGTCCAGTGAAAGCTACTGAAACTCCAGCAACTCCAGATAAAGCTGCTGGAGATAAAGAAGGCGAGGTTACCATCACTGGTATTGGTCACACTTCTCCTGGCCATCCTATAATCTTGGCCCAACATAGTGCCAAGGAAGAGCGTGCTACCATGGAAAAAGGCAAATGGAGCACTGACTTGTCAAACTACGCTCACCTCAGCGCTCAAGAACTCCACACCAGTTTTCTAAACCGTCTGCACTCAAACCGTGATTATGAAGCCGGTTTGGTAAATTTGATGAAAGAGCGCTATGAGGTATTATTATCACCTTCCTTTCTTAAATCCAAAGTATAGACATCAGCCCAAGTAGCCCCCAAAGGCCGGTTTATGATGTTAATCATAAACCGGGACTTTGTAATATCGTAATCCTTGCATGCTGATCCTTAATATGTCAAGTCCTTAGTAAAAACAAAACCGATACTTTATCATTGTATTCCCGTAGTTTTCATCGGTGTAGCCCCCAAGGGCCGGTTTAGCTTTGCGAGGTAAACCAGGTCTTGAATCAATGTGTCAGCTTTGAATAGATGTACATTAGCCCCCAAGTGTTAAGGATAATGCTTGCATTGTACTTGAGACTTGTGAAAGATTTGTTGATAATAGAGCAAATAGGCATCAGCCCCCAAGTACAAAGTGCATAACTTGTTATACGCTTGGTACTTAGAAAATACATATCCTGTTGTTGACATATCTTCGCCTTTGCAGGCCAAGCTGAGTAAGAGGGATGCTCAAACCGCTGATCTTCAAGAGAACGTAAAGTCCCAACAAGTAGAGGCTTCCAAAGCCAAAGAGGAGCTGACCAATGCCCTGGCAGCTATGGAGAAGTTGAAAGAGACTTTCAACAAGGAACATGCTGACTGGGAAACAGAAAAGGCTGGTTTAACCGGGAAAGCCGAGGACGCAGAAGCAACCCTGAAGCCAGTGGTAGACGAACTGACCGGCTTGAAGCGGCAGATTGATGCCATGACGTCCGCTGTGTTTGGTAAGTACCTCCCATGCCATTTGTCTAATTCATAAGATCTTATCGTTGACCGGTTTACTGATACTAAACCATGACAGGCACCTGTATAGCTCATCTGGGCATTGACAAGCGGATGAAGCTTAAAGCGGCGTACACCTTAATGGAACAGCTATATTCTGGATCCCAGCGTGCTATTTGCAGTGCAACATATAACAAGCCGGCGCCATCATTGATAAAGGAAACCCTTGAGAAGTTGGCCATGCTACCTGCCCGGATTGCAGAACTGAAGAAAGCAGCCGCAAGAGCAGGAGCGCTGACCGCACTAATCCGGGCCAAGGCATGGATTCCGGATCTTGAAGCGGCAGATATCATTAAAGGATATCCAGGTGTGAAGGAGGACGGTTCAGACTTCAACAATGATGATCTCCGAAGGCTGACAAAGGAGATGCGGCCAATAGCCAGCAAACTGGCGGAGGACACAGACTTATCTCATTTCCAGTCGGTTTATGATGCTGAGGGAAAGAGACAGCCTGCCGTGATCCATGATGTTGAAGAACTTGTGCCTCCAATACATAAGCATACTTATGCTCCTGACATTGACCCCTCCAGCCTTATCCATGAAGAGGCCGTGTTTCAAGATTTAACCGGAATCGATTGGTCAACGGTTGATTTCCAGCGTCTGCGGAGGGATGAAGAGGAGGTGACTGTACAAGATGATCCTCAATCGTCAAGCCGTCCCGATGAAGCGTCCTAAACCGGCGACCGGTTTATCAGCTATAGTCTGCCACTGCTTGAAACAATTTTTCAATTTTGGGCCGTTTTGAAGCTCCTTGTAATAGGATAGCAGAAACACCTTTATCTGCCATGCCATCGAGCATGCTTGTGTTGCCTGATATTTGGAAAACGTGTTCCACTTTTGGGATCTATTTATGCATGGTCCATTATACTTTGTGTTCCTGCATATAAGAACTTGAAAACGTCCTAGTGGTTTATCACTAGACGGGTCATGATGCCCAAAAGATATACATAACTTGGATGGATAACCAAGATTTATATTAACCAGATAAAATAAATAATATCTGTGACATACCTCATTGGCTGACCAACTGCTTGTATGGCAAAGGTGAAAAAACACCAATCCGGAGTGTTGTCAACTCCTTGCCCTCTTGCCGGTTCATATAGAAACCATATTGGGCTATAATAGCCGCATAATGCTGGTGACATCTAGTCAAAAACCAGACCGGAAGAATATACTACCGATTTAAAACTGATCATGTACTGACAACTAAGCGTTGAAAGTCATGCCGGGTTGTAAAGAACACCGGTTTATCAGAAAATACTCATAAATCCTTTATCATAAAAAACAGCAAAGACAAGAAATATGCAAGGCTTTTCATGGGCTGCCAGGCCCTAAATCGAGGCTTTTCATGGGCTGCCAGGCTTCTGAGTTAAACCATTTTGCAAAGCCTGTTAAGATGGACCTCAATCTTTAACCAATCACTGTTTTAACTTTGACAAGTTCAGGGTCCATGGGATTGACTTGTCAAATGTTCGATGGGTCATACCAGGTTTACCTGGACGGAGTGGCTTACTTAAAGAGGCAGGATAACCCGGGGTTTTAGGTGAATACACCTGGCTTCCAAGCCTGGCTTGATAGCCTATTACAAGGGTTCAAGCTCACTGTTCTTTGAGAAGCAAGGAGCCCCCAGGTAATATGTGAGCTATGCTTAGTGGTTACCTATGTTTGAACTGTGCTTAATGCAACATATTCTCTTTGGCTCCACATAATTTCCTTTTGGCTTAAAGCCTATCAAGAGGTGTAGCTATGGTGTAAAGACAACCAAGCCCCCTAGTGATATCCCTTTTTGGTTTTAAACCGATCAAGAGGTGTGGCTATGGTTTGGATACGACCAAGCCCCCTAGTGATTTTCTTTATATCTGTGTGGCCGTAGAAGCCGGTTTAACAAAACTCCGCTTTGTCAGTAGAAGCTCTTGTAGGCTCACACATGATGTAAAAAGAGCAGAGACCCTGCTTTATTCGAGGCTCCGATTTATTATATAATATATACATTGTCATAAATATGTACATAAGAAGAGCCTGTGGCTCAAATATAGTAAGGCCGAAGAAGAGCTACATTCCACGGCCGCTTGGTCTCCTCCTCTGATTTACGTGAGTCTTTGTGCTCTCGAACATCAATGAGGTAGTATGACCCGCTATGCAGATTCTTATTGACCACAAAAGGTCCTTCCCAAGGTGGGGATAACTTGTGCATATCAGTCTGATCCTGGATGAGCCGGAGCACCAGATCACCCTCTTGAAAAGTTCTGGTCTTAACCCGGCGGCTGTGATAACGTCGGAGATCTTGTTGATAAATCACCGAATGTGCTGCTGCGAGATCACGCTCCTCATCTAACAGGTCCAGTGGGTCCTGACGTGCTTTCTCATTATCAGCTTCAACATAAGCTGCCACACGGGGCGAGTCATGACGGATGTCACTAGGAAGAACCGCCTCTGCTCCATAAACCATGAAGAAAGGCATGTAACCCGTAGATCTGTTAGGTGTGGTGTGATGCTCCATAACACAAAAGGTAACTCCTCCACCCAACAACCCGGTGTCCGCTTTAAAGGAACCATAAGCCGGGGTTTAATACCTCTCAAAATTTCTTGATTTTCCCTCTCTGCTTGACCATTAGATTGGGGGTGAGCCACTGATGCTACATCTAGCCGGATGTGCTCATGTTGGCAAAATTCCTCCACCTCACCCTTTGATAGATTAGTACCATTATCAGTTATAATACTGTGTGGAAAGCCAAACCGGAATATCACCTTTTTGATGAACTGAACCGCCGTGGCCGCATCACACTTACTGACTGGCTCTGCTTCTACCCATTTGGTAAACTTGTCAATTGCCACTAACAGGTGAGTCTTTTTGTCCTTGGATCTCTTAAAGGGTCCAACCATATCAAGCCCCCAAGTTGCAAACAGCCAAGTGATTGGAATCATTCTCAACTCCTGAGCCGGAACATGAGCGCGACGTGCAAATTTTTGACAGCCGTCACACCTTTTGACTAAATCCTCAGCATCAGCATGAGCTGTCAACCCATAGGAACCGTGACGAAAAGCCTTAGCTACCAAGGATTTTGAACTGGCATGGTGACCACAATATCCTTCATGGATTTCTCGCAAAATTTCACAACCCTCTTGAGGAGATACACAACGCTGAATTGCCCCTGTGACGCTGTAACGATGTAACTCCCCATTGATTATGGTCATTGACTTGGAACATCGGATTATCTGCCGAGGCGAGGTTTCATCCTCCGGTAACTCGCCCCGGTTCATGTAAGCTAGGTACGGGATTGTCCAATCTGGTATAACATGCAAAGCTGCCACCAATTGAGCCTCCGGGTCAGGAACAGCCAACTCCTCCTCTGTTGGTATCTTGACCGGCGGATTATGCAGTACGTCGAGGAAGACATTTGGTGGGACCGGTTTATGCTAAGAGCCAAGGCGGCTTAAAGCGTCCGCCGCTTCATTCTTCCGCCGGTCTATATGGTCAACTTGATAACCCTTGAAATGACCAGCCTGTATGTCCACCTCTCGTCGATACGCAGCCATGAGTGGGTCCTTAGAATCCCAGGTGCCCGATACCTGTTGAGCCACCAGGTCCGAGTCACCAAAGCACTTAACCCGGCTTAAGTTCATCTCCTTAGCCATCCGAAGACCGTGGAGTAGGGCCTCGTACTCAGCTGCATTGTTAGTACAAGGGAACATTAAGCGAAGAACATAACAAAATTTGTCACCTCGTGGGGAAGTTAATATAACTCCAGCCCCCGAGCCCTCCAATTGCCTGGACCCATCAAAGTGAATAGTCCAATATGTTTTATCTGGCTTTTCCTCTGGTGCCTGCAACTCTGTCCAATCATTGATGAAGTCCATGAGTGCTTGAGATTTGATTGTTGTACGAGGTGTATACTTGAGCCCGTGAGGTCCAAGCTCAATAGCCCACTTGGCAATCTGGCCAGTTGCTTCTCTATTTTGAATGATATCTCCCAGAGGGGCGGAACTGACCACTGTAATAAGATGACCCTGAAAATAATGTTTGAGCTTCCGGCTTGCCATAAACACCCCATACACCAGCTTCTGCCAATGTGGATGCCTCTGCTTTGATTCAATAAGCATCTCACTGATATAATAATCCGGCCGTTGAACCGGATATTCCTTTCCATCCTCCTTGCGTTTCACAACAATAGCCACACTAACAGCCCTGGCATTAGCAGCCACATACAGCAGTAAAGGCTCTTTATCGATCGGAGCTGCAAGCACAGGCAGTTCAGCTAACTGCCTCTTCAGATCCTCAAACGCTTTATCAGTTGCATCGCTCTAGACAAAGTCATCCGTTTTCTTTAACATCTGGTATAAAGGGATAGCCTTCTCCCCGAGACGACTAATAAACCGGCTCAAAGCCACAATCCGGCCGACTAAACTTTGAACATCATTGATAGACGCCGGTTTAGCCAAAGACGTGATTGCTGAATTTTTTCCGGATTAGCCTCAATGCCCCTATTTGATACCAGAAAGCCCAAGAGTTTGCCTG
This sequence comes from Triticum urartu, assembly GCF_003073215.2. NCBI lineage: Eukaryota > Viridiplantae > Streptophyta > Magnoliopsida > Poales > Poaceae > Triticum > Triticum urartu. The sequence continues at coordinate 508,574,573 of NC_053026.1, read as the reverse complement.
TTGGGACACCAAAGACACATTTGTCTGGGTTGAGCATCATCTTGTAAACCCGGAGGTTATAAAAGGTTTCTCTCAGGTCATCTATCAATGTTTCCTCTTTCCTGGACTTTATCACAATATCATCCACATATGCATGAACATTGCGCCCAATCTGCTTATGAAGACAAATCTGAACACAGCATTGATACGTCGCCCGGACACTCTTGAGCCCAAAGGGCATGGAGACATAGCAGAAGGCTCCAAAGGGAGTTATAAAAGCTGTCTTCTCTTGGTCCTTAACTGCCATTTTGATCTGATGATAACCAGAATAAGCATCCAAAAAACACAAGCGGTCACAACCCGCCGTAGCATCAATAATCTGATCAATACGAGGGAGGGCAAAGGGATCTGCTGGGCAAGCCTTGTTCAAGTCTGTGTAGTCCACACACATATGCCAAGTGTTGTTTTTCTTGAGGACCAGCACCAGATTAGCCAACCACTTCGGGTGAAATACCTCCACGATAAATCCTGTGGCCAACAACCGAGCTACCTCTTCACCAATAGCCTTGCGCCTTTCTTCGTTGAAGCGGCAGAGAAACTATCTGACCGGTTTAAACTTAGGATCAATATTAAGTGTGTGCTCAGCGAGTTCCCTCGGTACACCTGGCATGTCAGAAGGCTTCCATGCAAAGATGTCCCGGTTCTCACGGATGAACTCGATGAGCGCACTTTCCTATTTGGGATCCAGGTTAGCGTTGATGCTGAACTACTTGGATGAATCGCCAGGAACAAAATCAACCATCTTAGTGTCTGTGGCCGATTTAAACTTCAACGCCGGATCATGTTCCGTAGTTGGCTTTTTCAAAGAAGTCATATCTGCTGGATCAACCTTGTCTTTGTAAAACTTCAGCTCTTCTGTGGCACAAACCGACTCAGCATAAGCCGCATCACCTTCCTTGCATTCCAAAGCAATCTTCCTGCTCCCATGTACTGTGATGGTCCCCTTATGACCTGGCATCTTAAGCTGCAGATACACATAACACGGCCTCGCCATGAACTTGGCATAAGCCGGTCGCCCAAACAGAGCGTGATACGGACTCTTGATTTTCACCACCTCAAAAGTCAATGTTTCTGACCTTGAATCATGATCATATCCAAAGGCCACCTCTAGGGCTATCTTGTCCACCGGATATGCAGATTTACCGGGTACCACACCATGAAAAAGGGTGTTCGACGGTTTAAGATTCTTATCTGTCAACCGCATACGGCGGAAGGTATCATAGTAGAGAATATTGATACTGCTTCCCCCATCCATGAGCACCTTGGTGAACTTATACCCCCCAACTTGAGGTGCCACCACTAAGGCCAGATGACCCGGATTGTCAACCCAGGGTGGGTGATCCTCTCTACTCCATAAAATGGGTTGCTCAGACCAACGCAAATACTGAGGCACAGCCGGTTCAACAGAGTTCACGGCCCTCTTATGAAGCTTCTGATCACGCTTGCAAAAGCTAGTGGTGAAGACATGATACTGCCCACTATTTAACTGCTTCGGATTGCTCTGATAACCCGACTGCTGCTGCTGCTGATTCCCCTGATGGTTATAACCTCCCTGGTAGCCCTGGTTCCCCTGATTGTTATGGCCGGTTTGATTGCCTTAAAATCCTAAACCGGAGCTACCACCTCCATAACCCGGCCCATGAAAACCACCTCCTGAACCGCCGGGCGGGCCAATGTTGTAATGAAACATATTGGAGTTCTTGAATTCTCGCATGATATAACAATCCTTCCAAAGATGTGACGCTGGCTTCTCCTTTGATCCATGCTTTGGACAAGGTTGATTTAACAGGCGCTCCAGGTTGGGGCCAGAACCTCTGCCCCTCTGGGGCTGCTTGCCCTTATGACACTGACCGTTATCCTGAGTATTGGTGTTAGCCACAAAGTCCAAACTATTGTCGGCCTTGCGCTTACCATTACTCCCATGATCTGCCGGGTTATGCTGCTGCCCCTTGGTGTTGCCGTTTTTCTTTCCTTTCCTCGGTTTGTCCTCCTCTGAGTCAGGATCTTTGGTATTGTCTGAATCGGCATATTTAACCAAAGCGGCCATAAGCGTTGACATATCATTGCAGTGACGTTTGAGCCTTCCTAACTTCCGTTTGAGCGGCAGAAACCGGCAATTGCCCTCCAACATTAACACTGCGGTATCTGCATTGATGCGATCCGACGAATGCAGAATAGCTGAGACCCTCTTCACCCAATGGGTTGTAGATTCCCCATCCTCTTCAACACAAGCAGCCAGGTCCACAATTGACATAGACTGCTTACAAGTATCCTTAAAATTCTGGATAAACCGGTACTTTAATTCGGCCCATGATTCGACAGAGTTAGCTGGCAAGCTCTTTAACCAAGTATGAGCTGTCCCCTCCAACATCATGGTGAAGTATTTAGCACACACCGCTTCATCCACATCTAACATCTCCATTGCCATCTCGTAGCTTTCAACCCATGCCTCTGGTTGCAAATCGGCGGTGTAATTAGGCACCTTACGAGGGCCTTTAAAATCCTTGGGCAGTCGCACATTACGTAAAGCGGGGGTGAGCCACGGCACCCCTAAGGAACTGAAGACCATACCTGGCTCCACTGAAGCGGTAGGGTGAACCAAAGTAGGTTGACGAGCTCCATGCAGAGCTGCTAACTCGGCCTCTCGACGTGCATGACCATGATCCACCACATCCTGCGCATTAGCACCTCCTCCTGTCGGGTTGTGCCCTCGCAGCGAGTTACGGCGACGTGCACTGCTTGACACGGCCGGTTCATCCTCAACGTGCCTGCTATAGCTCCGGCTCGGGGCGGGGGTGGAATGAATCCTCTCGCGACTATGCAAATAAGCCTGCAGCTGGTTTAAAGCTGTTTGAATGAGCTCTCTGGCCCGTCGTGCCTCAATCGCAACTGGTGACTCGCCGTCGGTTGGGAGGGCTGCCAATCGTGAAGCGGCGGCCACAATGTTGTCCAACGGGTTGGAGTAATGCCCCGGGGGCATCGGAACATACTGCGGCACAATGTTGTTTTGACGAGGCAGGTCCATCGTGCGCGGCTGAACCGGCGCTCCTGTTCCCGGCGCCTCCGTCCGGTTTAACACTGGCTGGTTACTAGTTCCTGCTCCTGGCATGTTGAAGAGATTTCTTGGCTCATAACCCGGCGGGAGATGCGACCGGTATCTTCTTCTCATGACTTCCTCTGAGGCATTCTGATCCAGCCTAAGTTGGTAGGCCTGAGCTTCCAACTCGGCCCGTTCCGTAGCCATCCTAGCGTTCTCTGCTGCTAGGTCCGTTTTAGCCTGAGTTATCTGACCTTTCACCTTCGCGATCTTCGCATTGTGCTAGTCCCGGGCTGCTGCGTCCACCTCCGCGGCCATCAATGTTGCCAAAGTGTCGAATAAATCAGACAGAACTTGAGTTGAAGGCGGCGCAGAGCCCCCTGCTCCCGCCGGCGTTGCTGTCGCTGAACCGGAGAGCATTGCCGCGGCGGTTGATGAGTGGTGTGCTGATTGTGTGCCAGCCATGAAGATAGCGACCCGGTTTGGTGGATCAAGGGGGTCCGGAATACTGTTGCCATCGGATCCTCCGCTAATCCGGTCGTCCTGCAACTGATACAGTGATTCGGTCTCTCAAGTTGAAGACTCGTTGTCAGGGCAGACAACGGTTTCTCCATCAGATGTCGGTCCATCCTCATATTCCGCTCCATGGATGACACCTATGAAAACATGCCTTGCTACAGGCTGAACCGGGGAAGGGCTTGCACGCTGAGCCGTCTCGATGATGTCGGTGCAGGTGTCCGGCTCAGGGCCCGGTTCGCCGATCTTGCCGATGAAGACATGATTCCCACCAAAGGGGACCCGGTACCCGTATTCGATTGAACCGGCCTCGGGACCCCATCCCGCGTCGTCGATGTAGAGCTTGCCGCGATGACTCTTCATCATCCAGCCCACAGCGTATCCCTTGAGTCCATCAAAGCTGCCCTTCAAGAACTCAAAACCATCATGCGATAGCCCAACGGTGGACGCCAACTGTCGTGGGTTTGTCACGGTAGATGTCCTTGTGAAAGGACTTAGTCGTGGAGCCATCACTACGGGTTAGCTTAAAAGGGTTAAACCGGACAAGGGGACATGAGGGGTTTTATACTAGTTCGGCCCCTTCGATGAAGGTAAAAGCCTATGTCTAGTTGTGATTGATATTGCTAGGGTTTCAATGACCAGGGAGCGAATCCACTTTGCCTGGCTCTCGAGTTGTTGTCTGTTTTCCTCAAACCGCAGCCGGGTCGTCCCTTTATATACATAGGTTAACGCCCACCGGTTTGCAGAGTCCCGAGGCCGGATCATAGATGTGTCCGGCTCGGTCTCTATTCCTCTAACTTACAATACAAGTTACATGACAGGTTCGGTTTACATCTACAGGCTTTAACCCGCCTTTGGGCCTTGGGCCTTCGTAAAGCGCCACCATCTTTACATCCTCATGGGCTTCTATCTTCATGGAGCTAACCCGGTCACTCCTAGCCGGTTTACCTCCAGTAATCATATCCCCAATAGTTAATATAATTCTAGCATGGGTAATAAACATTTATCATGATATAAGGAAATATAAATAACAACTTTATTATTGCCTCTAGGGCATATTTCCTTCATTTTCTTCAGGGATAGAATGAGTTCTTCATGGTGTCTTTCCTCAGTGTAAAACTGAAAAGTATCACAATGGGACATCATTTTTTATGTGTGTGATTTGCAATTTAGATGGTACTCAATGATTTCCATGATTTAAATGGTTATCCAATTGGTTTCAAGTATGATTGCTCTGTGCAAATCTGTTCTTTAACACGGCCAATTTGCATATATTTCCTGGAAAAAAACTCGAAGCCATATAATGTGTAAAGGTACAAAATTACCATAATTAAATCGGATGATTGGTAACTTAATGCTTCAGACTCTAATAACTGTTTTTGTAGGCATCAGTTTGCAACATGAACCCATTATTATTTGGCATCAGATGCATTGCTCCATTTATCGATCCTGACACAACCTTAGAAACTTGATTTGAATTAATTAGATCAGCGGAGGAAGACACCTACCAGTGCATCGAGGAAAAGGTGGATGGCGACTCGCGTGTTCGATCTCCATTGCTCCTTCATCGATACATTCTCGGACTCCCCAATCCCTTGTGCCTTCGTAAGCTCTCCTCAACCGAGCAAGCTACCTGCCACCGTGGCTTCTCCACCATGGACTCTCCTCTGTGAGCGAGGGGACCTGGACGGGAGTGACAAAGGGTGTAGGAGAATCACCGGGAGGCTGCTGCAGGGGCTGAGCAGTGAGCACAAGCGGCCTCCATCCGGAAAACCTGCACGGATGGAAGAAGAGAAACTCGAAGGAGAGGAGAGAAATCGACATGACGCGGGGGGAGGGGGTCCAGTGCCTAGGGTTTTCTCCCATGGTCCCACAGGTCGTCGCATCGGGCGACCGAGGTACACGGACGCCCACATCATGTCCTTGTATCGCCGGATCTCAAACCCGTTGGTGCTGTCCACCACGTAATACGCCGGGCACTCGATGCGCTCGCACAATGGTGGCACGGCGGCGGGGTGGTGGGAGAAGGCCGCGGCCAGCGGCTGGAGGATGGAGAAAGAGTGCTTTGGTGTTTTATTTTCTTTTCAAGATTGCTCGGATAGGAGCTTCGGGGCTTCGGGAGAGGGCAGAGACGAGTCAAGCGAAAATGAAACTGACTATGAGAGGCCAGACCCGAAGAGAAAACAACATTCACACCCCTTACCAGCGTTGACCCAGACGCTTCATAACGCCCCGATGCATTAGAGAGCTCCAATTCCTAGGAGCTTAGTAACTCTAGTGATAGCAGATGGTGCTCTAGCTCCACCCGGCAGCACCGCTAGATTTACTATTTTTGAGGGCACAGTCTATGAGCTCCACTACCTCCACCCCTCCAGTGAGTTGCACACCGTTGAGAAGCTCTCGATGGTACACCAGCTCCTCAGACTATTCGCTTGCCTTTTTTTGACAAGTGCAAGGATTCACTCTCATTCAGTCCGAATAAGGACATTCCTAACTGGTTGCGCGCGCAACCAGTATCGTCGCCGTCGCTACACCAAGTGGACCAGCGCTAGCATGCCCCACATGACCCCACCCGAATATGGGTTTTCCATTTTTCTCAGCACCATATGAAATGAATACACTCACATCATATCTGGGGCTCGCACCTACGCCTTCGTCCTAGCGTGTACTGGCCTATGTCCCCATCCACTACCATGTGACCTGGGCTGCCCCATCTACCCAAGCCGGAGTGCCGGACACAATTCAAAATTCGAATCCCTCAGGCAGACGCAACTGCATCGACCAGAGGAACCACGGCATGGTCTTCCCCGCGCCTGGATCTCGAGATTTCTTCATGATTCACCAATGAATCTCGGTTCAGGTTTCTCCTCTCTCAAGATTCTCCTTTTCTTTCTTGCGATTTCTCCGGAAAATCCTCAAATCTTTGTCTTGCCATGTTCATGGGCAGCTTCTGTTCCCAGCGGATCGCAACAGAGGGCGTCCCAGAACTGGGATTGCTAGAGGAGGAGGAGGACGATGAGTGCATTCATCATCCTAATTTCTAGAACGATTCATGAATATCAGGCCATGCCAGATTTCACCAACGTCCCATATATTGTCAACACCGAAGAGCCCGCACCTGAATCGCAGTGCACTCGAGCTTCGTGGCCTCAAAGGTACTAGCATACTGAATCTCTCTATATGGTGGGTTGCGCCACATTCAGTGAACTAGGCATGTTTTTTCAGTAAAGTAGTTGTTTTGAACACGAGCTGGCAATATGGGGCAGCCCGAAATTAGCATGGTCACTGTCATCTTCAGTTTCTAGTTTTTTAATTGATGAATGTTAACATCTAGGCCCGTGTTGTATATGTAAAATAATACTACGGACCAATATTAGGCAAGCATCACCAGTTCAGTCTTTATCATGGTCATTGACATATACAGTAAGAATCTATTGATCGTGCTCAGTTGTTTGCTCTCAAAAGTTTGCTTGTTTGGAGCAGATTGTGTTATTGCGGAGTAGTCAGATGATGTTACAAGTCCTCCCTGTTATTATCACTGATCATAAATAGTACACTATTTCAATTCTTGATTTGTGTCAAGGACTCGCGTAACTGGGCTCTTGGTTACAGTAAATTATATAGACATTTTTTGTTGTACTTTTTGCAGGCATTTATAATGAAAATGTTGGCACTTTCAACCAAACTTTATCATGGGAATTGGCATGTACAGTAAGATAATTTTCATCTTGATAGGTTATTGCTATCAAAACTTTAATTCCTTGGAGCAAACAATTGACATCAACATATGAGGTTGCGGATCATGTGCTCATGAGGATACAAATCCTTTTATTTATCAATGTTGTTAAATAGTAATTATACACAGTTTGTTGTTGTCTAGGATGGCAAGAAGTGCATGATTGAATTTTTAATTGTGTTGATGAATCGTTCAAATAGGATGCTGATTACAGTAAAATTTACAATAGCTAGAAAGTTTGTCTACGCATCATCGATTTCTAATCTCCATAGGCATTGACACATACACTAAGAGGTATTTCACAGTGATCATTTATTGCGGCTAAAAGTGTTTTTTAGCAAAATTTTCTTATTGTTGTTTATGCTTATAGTATTAGCCCTTGCCGACCACATACGGGTTTTTGAGAGCATGTACACATGATAACAATTTCTGATCTTCCCAAATCATATTTCTTGGTTCTGTGCAGAGCAAGTACTTCTGAACCTACATCAGGGTGATGTGCACGGCAATATTTTCCTAAAAAAAATTCCTGGCATTATGATTAACAACTGCCAAATACGTAGGGTCTGTCTTGGTAAGATACCTGACTGTTGTGCCACATTATCGGGAATGAGAAGTGCTTTGGAGAAGGCCATGAGAAATTACGCAGACAAGAAGTCAGAGTTCGTCGTTAAGCCAATGTGTAGCAGGTGCAACATTGCAGACCATAAAAGGAATTTGTGTGTGGGAACAATCTTCAACATCTTCCAATAGTTTTTTCATTGATGACGACATTCTCTCGATTTTGGAGTTCGCTTGCTTTGAATTGCTGGTCTACTTATGCAAAAAGAAAAGTGGATGTCACTCACAAGATGTTCTGATTAGAACATGTTGCTGCTGACATAGAAACTTATTGACTTTTATTGTAAAGTGATGCAAAATACTTTTGTTGTTCAATAGAGTAATTGTATGTAAACTTCTCTCTGCTCATTTCGTGCAACAATTTGTAAATTTATTGATGTTACTGCTATGTAAGAAAAAAGTCCAACTTATATGAAACTTTGTTGTACATTTTGCCCAAGTCTGTAAATTTCTCCTTGTTCAGATTGTGCAATATTTAAGTTCATCTCATCATCCATGATTATTCTTCATTTTTCACGACAATATTGTGCAAGATTAAGTACATCTCATCAAGCTGTAGAAAAGTGTTCCGCAATCTCTTGCCATATAATAAGCACTTTATCTAACAGATTTTGGCACTCATATGGTCTTCGACGAAGGACTTTTCCTTATACTGTCGTTGTCCATCTAGAGAGCATTTTATGTAACACTTTCTTGACAGTTTTCATTTGGCTTTTCGGATACTAACCATATATCACATATCACCATTGATGCGCACTTTATATTCCTGATTGCAGGCCTCTCGTCCTCCACCACAAAGAACTTTAGATTTATAAGCCATATTGTTAGCACTTCATATAACCTTTTCCGACACTCATTTGTCCGTGGCGAAGAGCGTTTCCCTATAATGTTACTAGCCATTTAGTGGGAAATTTATATAACCCGTTCTTGGCAACTTCAATCAAGCACTTCGAATAGTGACTCGACAATTGTTTACCATATCACCGTTCTTGCGCACTTTATGCTATTGGTTACGGTTCCCTTGTTACAAGGAAGAACTTTATATTTAATGGTCATATAATAAGCACTTTGTCTAACGGATTCTGGCACTCATATGGTCTTCGATGAAGGACTTTTCCTTATAGTGTTGTTGTCCATCCAGAGGGCATTTATATAATATTCTCTTGACAACTTCCATTCGGCTTTTCGGAAAATAATCCTATATCACATATCACCGTTGGTGCGCACTTTATATTCCTGATTGCGTGCCTCTTGTCCTTAACCATGAAGAACTTTGGAGATTAGAAGCTATCTTTTGAGTACTTCATATAGTGGATATTTTACATAACCTATTCCTAGCAACTTCCAGGGGGCTCTTCGAATAGTAACTCGGCAATTCGTCGGGTATTACCATACAAAATCACTCTTAATAACACTATATCTTGTATAGCATATCACCGTTCTTGCGCACTTTATATTGTAGGTTGCGGGCTTCTTGTCCTCTACCACGAAGAACTTTAGAGTTAGAGGCCATATCGTGAGCACTTCATATAACCTTTTCTGACACTCATTTTGTCTTTGACGAAGAGCTTTTCCCTACAATGTTACTATCCATATAGTGGGCATTTTATATAACCAATTCTCAACAATTTGCATTGGGCACTTTGAATAGTGACTCAATAATTGTCTACCATATCACCGTTCTTGCAGACTTTATGTTATTGGTTGCAGTTCCCTTGTTTTCAACGATGAAGTACTTTAGACTTAATGGCCATATAATAAGCACTTTTCCTAACGGATTCTGTCACTCATATTGGTAGAGGGTATTTATATAGCGTTGTTACCCATCTTATATTGTTGTTGTCCATCTAGAGGGCATTTATATAATATTTTCTTGACAACCTTCATTGGGCTTTTCGAATACTAACCCTATCTATCACATATCGCCATTGATGCACACTTTATATTCCTGATTGTGGCATATATGCTCTCCGACCCTCAGACTTCGACAACAGCAACCTCGCCACGAGATGCATACATGTTCGAAAAAGACAACAATTGCAGCACGCTAGTCAAATTTTTTTTATTGATAGAAATAATTCACCCTCTTATAAACTAAATATTTCTAGTCATGGCCCCGGTATTTTTCACTCAGTATTTGTAGTCGTTGATTTTCAGACTTATTTTTCCTTTTTTTACTGTATGATATTTCTAGTCATGGCCCCGGTAAAATTGTTGCTATTGCTAGCCGGACTCGGGACAAATTGTACATCACATGCGTAAAAAAAATAACAAAGATGCTATTCATACATAAAACTTACATACCTAAGAGAGAAAATAACCGTCCAGAAAAGGAAAAAAATAACCACCAGTGTGGCGACCCGACCCGAATGGATCAAGCCTACTGTGCTCCGGTGTCATCCCTGGATCAGTAATGCTGACACCACACAGTACAGCGAAGGATTTATAGCAGAGTGGCAATCACACACTTATTACATCGTTGTCTCAAAGAGAACTTATTACAATAAATATGGCTTAAGGCCATCTAATGTCGATAACAGCGGAAGACTCGAAAGATAAATGGGTCCATCAACTCCAACGACATCACTGAGTATAGAACCACGGCCTAAAAGCACCTTACTCGTCGTCTGAAAAGTCTGCAACATGAAAGTTGCAGCCCGAAAACGGGTCAGCACATGGAATATGCTGGCAATGTAACACATAGAGAGTAATGGAATGTAACAGCTATACTACATGCATATATGGCTGGTGGAAAGCTCTATGGTTACAATTTTGCGTAAAGCCAGTTTTTCCCTACTGCAAAGGAATAAATTTATTTAACTATCATGGTAGTTGTTAAACATCGAGAATGGTTGACAGCATTCCGATCCCAATTAAGTGAACAATTAAAACCCAACAACATTAATTAGAAGTAACATGATGAGATTCACATGATATTCAAGTACTAGATACTCAAGTTGTCCATAACCGGGGACACGGCTAATCATGATTAATTTGTACACTCTGCAGAGGTTTGCGCACTTTTCCCCACAAGACTCGATCGCCTCTGTTTGGTTTCTCGCACTACATGGTGTTTGAGAAGACGGATGACCGAGACACGGTCTTTCAGAAGCGCTAGCACCTTACATGTGGGTAGACCGTACCACCTACAACCCCTACATCTGCTAGTCTACCCGTAAGAGTTCGCACGACTTAATCAACTATGCCAGAGCCCATACTGGCTTGTGGCTGCACACGGAAGTTTCTAGCATGAAAGATCTTATGATCCCTTTGAGCCTGGGTGGCGGTCCGAAAAAAAACAGGCAAGTCCTGATAGACATCAGGTGCCTCAATCCACCCAGATGTGTGTTTAAGTTGCCACCTTAGATAAAACCATTAAATTATCAACTCACATCTGTCATGGATATCACTCACCCAATCCACATCTACTAGCATAGCATGGCATAATAAGCAAACGTAGAAGTAACTCCCAAAGGTTTCATAAAAAAAACAGGTAATAGGTACTACCTCATCTACTTCCCATCCCACAATTTAATTAGATCCTAATCATGCAGTGTGAGAGGATTGATCTAATGCAATAAAACATGGGTTGTAGAAAAGGTATGATCAAAGTGTTACTTTCCTTGCTGATGATCCGCGAGACCTAGGGAATCGAAGTAACAAGCGGCGCAATCCGGGTGATCTATCGCAGACAAACAACAAGCATACAATAAGTACTCATCTAATGCACAGGTAAAACTCGAACAAGAGAACGAACCAGAGAGGTCAACTTAAGAACTCCGGTTGCAAAGAAAGAAAGAACCGAACAAAGAAACGGAAAACAAACGGCGGAAGAAAACAACTCGGTTCTAGCAAGTTGAAACTAGGTCAAATTTTACTGTAGCAAAGGCTTGTTCAAGTTGATTAGTTGGAACGGCGGTTTCGAGACGAAACTCCAGGCGCTTGAATCACCTGATTCCGATAAACGAGCGGGAAGAAAGACTAAAATGAGGATCGGATCTGAGATCACGATCGCGGAATAAATCCGACGAGAAGAAAACGAAGAACGGTTAAACGAATGGACGTTCGTTAACCGAGAATAATCGGTGATCACGTTCGTTAGGACGAACGGTCCGAAAGAAGAAAGAAAACCAATCTAGGGTTTTCGGAAAAGAAACCGAAAAAGAAACGGAAAACCGATCTAGGGTTTCGGAAGAAAACCGAAACAAAGCCGGAAGAAAGACGGAAAAGAAAAGCGGAACGGTTTCTAGAAGAAAAACCAAATCCGAGGGAAAGAAGAGGCGGCGCGGCTACCTCGGGAGGCGGGGCTCCGGGCGGCGGCTAGGCGGCGGCGGCGGCAGGCGGCGCGGCTGCGGCTGCTGCTGCTGCTTGGGGCGGCGGAGCTGGTGTGGGGAGGAGAGGGGGGGTCTTGGGGTATTTATAGGAGGGAGGGGGAGAGGGTTTCTTGGGGGAGGGGGCAAGAAAAGGAGGGGGGCAGCGGCCTAGAGTCCTCCTAGGACTCGGCCTGGGGGCGGCGGCTGGCGCTGGGCCGGCCGGCTGGGCCCTTGGCCCAGGCGGGGCGCTGCTCTCTCTTTTTTTTTAAATAGTTCCGCGCGCAGAAAAACAAAAGAAAAGAAAATCTAAACGAACTCCAAAAATTCTAAAGTAATTTTTCCCCGACTCCTAAAAATGAGCCGAACAAAATGAACTTTACTCCGGACCTAGAATGCAATTTTTGAAAACACGCATTTTTCCCTATCCAAATAAAAAGCAAACAAAACTCCGGCAAAACCAAAATTTGATTTATTCATTAGATCTTCATTTTCCCTAACTGTGGGAAAGTCATATTATTCCCTCTCTTATATTTTTGATATTGGAAAAATAATTGAAGATGAAATAAAATAAGTCAAATGATCCTCTTTTCCAAAATTTGAGAGAACTCAAATATGAAAATAACGAAATCTCCAACTCTCTCCGAGGGTCCTTGAGTTGCGTGAAATTTCTAGGATCAACCAAAATGCAAGAAATATTATGTGCATGATGATCTAGTGTATAACATACCAAATTGAAAATTTGGGATGTTACAAACCTACCCCCCTTAAGATGAATCTCGCCCTCGAGATTCGGGTTGGCTAGAAAATAGGTGAGGGTGGTCCTTGAGCAAATCTTCTTCTCTCTCCCAGGTGGCTTCATCCTCGCGAATCAACTTAACTTTCCGTTCAGACTCCTTAATCAAATCTGGTCCAAAGAATTGACGGTCTCCAACTTCGTCCCATGACAACGGTGTCCTGCACCTTCTTCCGTATAAAGATTCGAAAGGTGCCATCTTCAAACTGGTTTGGTAACTGTTGTTATAAGAAAACTCCGCATACGGCAAGTTATCGTCCCAACTAGATCCATAATCTAGTGCACAAGCTCTCAGCATATCTTCCAAAATCTGATTAACTCTCTCGGTCTGTCCATCTGTCTGTGGATGAAAAGCTGTGCTGAACTCTAGTCTGGTTCCTAAAGTTTCATGCAACTGATTCCAAAACTTTGAGGTAAATTGGGTTCCTCTATCTGATACGATACTTCTCGGAACTCCATGCAAACAAATGATCCCAGTCATGTATATCTTCGCCAACTTAGCACTGGTGTAAGTGGTCTTAACTGGAATAAAATGTGCTACCTTTGTCAAACGATCAACTACTACCCATATCGAGTCATAGCCTGCTTTCGTCCTGGGTAGTCCGGTGATAAAATCCATGCCTATCTTATCCCACTTCCATTCGGGTATCGGCAATGGTTGTAACAATCCTGCTGGCTTCTGATGCTCTGCCTTTACTCTCTGACATACGTCACAAACTGCTACATATGCTGCAATATCCTTCTTCATTCCGGTCCACCAGAATGTTTCCTTCAAATCCAAATACATCTTGGTATTCCCTGGGTGAATCGAATACGGTGAATCATGTGCCTCTTGCAAAATCAACTTCCTGATCTCCGGGTCATTGGGCACATAAACACGGTCCTCAAACCATAAGGTATCGTGCTCATCCTCACGAAATCCCTTTGCTTTTTCTTCACTCAATTTCTCTTTTATAGAAGCAATCTCCTTGTCAGATTTCTGAGCTTCTCTGATCTTATCCATCAATGTTGACTGAATCTCCAATACTGCTACATAGCCTCTCGGAACTATTTCCAAACATAGCTCACGAAGGTTTTCAGCTAACTCCTTTGGTACTTCTCCCGTCATTAAAGTATTGACATGGCTCTTACGGCTCAATGCGTCAGCTACTACATTAGCTTTTCCGGGATGGTAATGCAATCTCATATCATAATCCTTGATGAGCTCCAACCATCTCCTCTGTCTGAGGTTCAACTCCTTCTGCGTGAAAATGTACTTCAAACTCTTGTGATCCGTGTACACCTCACAATGATTCCCAATGAGGAAATGTCTCCACGTCTTCAATGCATGCACTACGGCTGCTAACTCCAAATCATGCGTGGCATAATTCAACTCATGAGGCTTCAGTTGTCGTGAAGCATACGAAACAACTCTCCCTTCCTGCATAAGCACTGCTCCAAGTCCTCGACGTGAAGCGTCGCAATACACCTCATAATCCTTGGTCTGATCTGGCAAAATCAATACTGGTGAGGTAACCAAGCGTTTCTTCAACTCCTGGAAACTAGCCTCACACTCCTCAGTCCATTTGAACTTAGTATCCTTCTTCAACAACTCCGTCATAGGCTTCGCAATCTTTGAGAAATTCTCAATGAATCTCCGGTAGTATCCTGCGAGTCCAAGAAAACTCCGGATCTCTCCAACTGTCGTTGGTGATTCCCATTCGGTTACTGTCTCAACCTTAGTGGGGTCAACTACTATACCTTCTCCGGATATAACATGTCTGAGGAATCCAACTTCCTTCAACCAAAACTCACATTTGCTGAATTTGGCGTATAACTGATGTTCCCTTAGTTTCTCCAAAACCAAACGCAAATGTTCCTTATGCTCCTCTTCATTCTTTGAAAACCAGAATGTCATCAATGAACACTACGACGAACTTATCCAAAAACTCCATAAACACTTTGTTCATCAGGTTCATAAAATAGGCAGGTGCGTTAGTCAATCCAAATGACATAACGGTATACTCATACAGTCCATATCTCGTGGTGAATGCTGTCTTAGGTATGTCCTGCTCTCGAATCTTCAACTGATGGTACCCTGATCGCAAATCGATCTTGGAAAACACTTTAGCTCCTTGCAACCGATCAAACAGATCGTTGATCATTGGCAGTGGGTACTTGTTCTTGATGGTTACTTCATTCAATCCCCGATAATCTACAACCATCCTTAATGATCCATCCTTCTTTTCCACTAGAAGTACGGGTGATCCCCAAGGCGAAGAACTTGGGCGAATGTAACCTTTATCCAATAACTCCTTAATCTGATTCTTAATTTCCACCAAATCCTTTGCTGGCATCCGGTACGGTCGCTTCGATATTGGGCCTGTACCTAGCAATAACTCAATCAAAAACTCAATGTCTCTATCCGGTGGCATGCCTGGTAATTCCTCAGGAAATACATCAGGAAAATCCTTCACCACTGGTACTTCTTCTTGCACAACTCCTGTTAGGCAGTTTACTTGTGTCCTGTTTGGTACATACCGGGATACATACTTGATCCTTCTTCCTTCTGGTGTGGTAAGCAAAATTGACTTACTAGCACACTCAATATTCCCTTCATACTTTGATAACCAATCCATGCCTACTATCACATCCAATCCTTGAGATTCCAATACTATTAGGTCTGAGGGAAAAACATAGTTTCCAATCCTTAATGGTAACCGATCACACCATCGTTTAGCCATATACTCCGCTCCTGGTGAGCTTACTAACATGGGTGACCTAAGGGCTTGGGTTGGCAGGTTATATTTATCCACAAATCCCCTTGATATGTATGAATGTGATGCACCAGTGTCAAAAAGAACAAGTGCAGTAAATGACTTAACCAGAAACTTACCGATTACTGCATCAGGCTGATCTTCAACCTCCTCCACACTAATGTGGTTCACCTGCCCCCTGTTAAAAGGGTTCGGCTTCTTCCCAGAGCTTCCATTGCCATTTCCATTCTGGCCTTCGGGACATTCATTGGCATAATGTCCGGTCTTGGAACACTTGAAACAGGTGACTTGACTCAGGTCTCTCTTGGTTGGGGTTGATGGGATGGTCTGATTCTGGCCGTTGCTTCCTCCATTCCCATTACCATTCTTGGTGCCATTGTGATTGTGCGAGCTACCTACTCCATGGGTATGCTGAAAATGTCCTCCCGGTCTAGGGGTAAAACGAGGCTTCTGCTAAGCTCCTGAATTATACTTCCCCTGTCCATATTTCCTCTTGCGGTTCTCAATTTGCTGCTGCTTCCCTTCAATCATGATGGCACGATCTACCAACTCCTGGTAGTTGTTGAAACTCGCTACCATCAACTGCATGCTTAGTTCATCATTCAGTCCTTCCAGAAACTTCTCCTTCTTAGCTGCATCCGTAGCAATGTCATCTGGGGCATAACATGCTAACTTGCTGAAATCGTCAACGTACTGGCCAACTGTCCTTCCTCCTTGGCGTAAGTTGTGAAACTCACGCTTCTTTATGGCCATAGCTCCTGCTGAAACATGGGCAGTGCGGAAAGCTTGCTGAAACTGATCCCATGTGACAATGTCAACTGGGTAAGTGGCTGTGAAATTCTCCCACCATGCTGCCGCGGGTCCGTCAAGCTAATGTGCGGCAAACTTCACTTTCTCACCATCTGTGCATCCTGCAGTGGTCAAGTCCCTTCCTATCTTGCGGAGCCAATCGTCTGCTACTATCGGCTCGGTGCTACTGGAAAACACCGACGGATTTAGCCTAAGGAAACGAGCTAAGTGGTCAACAGGTGGTGGTGGTGGTGGGTTGTTGTTGTTGTTTTGCTGGTTCTGGACTAACATCTGCATCAATTGATTCTGCTGCTGGATCAACTGAGTGAGCTCCGGTGGGAATCCATTATCACGTCTCGGAGGCATCTGAGGGTTTAGAAAAGACGAGAATTAAGAATAGAGTGAGGTTTAAAGGGAAAACACTACCCAAATGCACATGAGCAAATGCACACAAAAACACTTCATTCAATCAAACAAGGGCTTACAAACGATCTAAAACTATCGCAAAAGTGCTCAAACTAATGTTTACATGGGGGGGGGGGAATATTACTACTATTTGGTGGTCATCTAGAAATTTGAACCGGTGGAAGACTCCATGATATCTGCTCCAGTTTCGTCTTCAAAGTCGGGTTCACTTGGATCCGAATCGGTGTCGTCGATGATGATGTAGTTGTCCGGACATGCGACGTACATGTCTTCCTTTCTGGATGCTAACTTCCCCTTGAGTTCTTCAATCTCCTTCTTAAGATCGCCATTGTGTCTTGCTAGAGCTACGATCTCGTCCATGTAGTCCTTGCGTGTAGACTTCAGTTCTCCTTCTAGCTCGATGATCCTTGCCTTTGCATTCTTCAACTCTATCACATCATTGCACATCTGGTTCTCGTGGCGTCGAATGTGCTGGTTTAACTCCTGGATGAAAGATGCAATAGATCTATCCTTCTTGGTGCTGACTAACTCCCATTGTTCATCTCGGCGTCCGCAAATCTGGTAGATAGTGTCCTTGAGGCCTTCTTAGTAAACTTCTCCAATGCGTCCTATGGTAATATGATCTGCCATGCTCTTCCCCAGACTCCAGGTTGGTGCATTGAAAACACTATCTATAGGCTTCGTGATTGGCGCGAATGTCCTTCCCGGAACGTGAGCTTGAATCTTCCAGCGCTCCTCTTCAGGCAGAGTGGCGTTGAAGGTTCCCGTGAAGCTTGGTAATCCAATGTTCAGGTACTTGGTGACTTCCTTCAGGTGAAATCCAAATGGTGTGCCTTCATCCGGTTGAGCGTACTTAATCTTCGCGGTCGTCATCCTAAAAGAGTAGAAAAGATGAGGAGTTAGAAAATGAGAAGAGAATGGTAATCTATGGCTTTAACTTAGTGGTCGTATCCTACAGTCAGCGTGTGCTCTGATACCATCTCTGTGGTGACCCGACCCGAATGGATCAAGCCTACTGTGCTCCGGTGTCATCCCTGGATCAGTAATGCTGACACCACACAGTACAGCGAAGGATTTATAGCAGAGTGGCAATCACACACTTATTACATCGTTGTCTCAAAGAGAACTTATTACAATAAATATGGCTTAAGGCCATATAATGTCGATAACAGGGGAAGACTCGAAAGATAAATGGGTCCATCAACTCCAACGGCATCACTGAGTATAGAACCACGACCTAAAAGCACCTTACTCGTCGTCTGAAAAGTCTGCAACATGAAAGTTGCAGCCCGAAAACGGGTCAGCACATGGAATATGCTGGCAATGTAACACATAGAGAGTAATGGAATGTAACAGCTATACTACATGCATATATGGCTGGGTGGAAAGCTCTATGGTTACAGTTTTGCGTAAAGCCAGTTTTTCCCTACTGCAAAGGAATAAATTTATTTAACTATCATGGTAGTTGTTAAACATCGAGAATGGTTGACAGCATTCCGATCCCAATTAAGTGAACAATTAAAACCCAACAACATTAATTAGAAGTAACATGATGAGATTCACATGATATTCAAGTACTAGATACTCAAGTTGTCCATAACCGGGGACACGGCTAATCATGATTAGTTTGTACACTCTGCAGAGGTTTGCGCACTTTTCCCCACAAGACTCGATCGCCTCCGTTGGATTTCTCGCACTACAAGGTGTTTGAGAAACGGATGACCGAGACATAGTCTTTCAGAAGCGCTAGCACCTTACGATCGGGTAGACCGTACCACCTACATCCCCTACATCTGCTAGTCTACCACTATAAGAGTTCGCACAACTTAATCAACTATGCCAGAGCCCATAATGGCTTGTGGCTGCACACGGAAGTTTCTAGCATGAAAGATCTTATGATCCCTTTGAGCCTGGGTGGCGGTCCAAAAGAAAAACAGGCAAGTCCTGATAGAAACCCGGTGCCCCAATCCACCCAGATGTGTGTTTAAGTTGCCACCTTAAGTAAACCATGTAAATTAACAATCTCACATCTGTCATGGATATCACTCACCCAATCCACGTCTACTAGTATAGCATGGCATAATAAGCAAACGTAGAAGTAACTCCCAAAGGTTTCATAATAATACAGGTAATAGGTACTACCTCATCTACTTCCCATCCCACAATTTAATTAGATCCTAATCATGCAATGTGTGAGGATTGGTCTAATGCAATAAAACTGGGTTGTAGAAAAGGTATGATCAAAGTGTTACTTGCCTTGCTGATGATCCGCCGAGACCTAGGGAATCGAAGTAACAAGCGGCGCAATCCGGGTGATCTATCGCAGACAAACAACAAGCATACAATAAGTAACTCATCTAATTGCACCAGGGTAAAACTCGAACAAGAGAAACGAAACCAGAGAGTTCAACTTAAGAACTCCGGTTGCAAAGAAGAAAGACCGAACAAAGAAACGGAAAACAAACGGCGAAGAAAAACAACGGTTCTAGCAAGTTGAAACTAGGTCAAATTTTACTGTAGCAAAGGCTTGTTCAAGTTGATTAGTTGGAACGGCGGTTTCGAGACGAAACTCCAGGCGCTTGAATCACCTGATTCCAATAAACGAGCGGGAAGAAAGACTAAAACGAGGATCGGATCTGAGATCACGATCGCGGAATAAATCCGACGAAAAGAAAACGAAGAACGGTTAAACGAATGGACGTTCGTTAACCAAGAATAATCGGTGATCACGTTCGTTAGGACGAACGGTCCGAAAGAAGAAAGAAAACCGATCTAGGGTTTTCGGAAAAGAAACCGAAAAAGAAACGGAAAACCGATCTAGGGTTTCGGAAGAAAACCGAAACAAAGCCGGAAGAAAGACGGAAAAGAAAACCGGAACGGTTTCTAGAAGAAAAACCGAATCCGAGGGAAAGAAGAGGCGGCGCGGCTACCTCGGGAGGCGGGGCTCCGGGCGGCGGCTAGGCGGCGGCGGCGGCAGGCGGCGCGGCTGCGGCTGCTGCTGCTGCTTGGGGCGGCGGAGCTGGTGTGGGGAGGAGAGGGGGGGTCTTGGGGTATTTATAGGAGGGAGGGGGAGAGGGTTTCTTGGGGGAGGGGGCAAGAAAAGGAGGGGGGCGGCGGCCTAGAGTCCTCCTAGGACTCGGCCTGGGGGCGGCGGCTGGCGCTGGGCCGGCCGGCTGGGCCCTTGGCCCAGGCGGGGCGCTGCTCTCTCTCTTTTTTTAAAAAATAGTTCCGCGCGCGGAAAAACAAAAGAAAAGAAAATCTAAACGAATTCCAAAAATTCTAAAGTAAATTTTCCTCGACTCCTAAAAATGAGCCGAACAAAATGAACTTTACTCCGGACCTAGAATGCAATTTTTGAAAACACGCATTTTTCCCTATCCAAATAAAAAGCAAACAAAACTCCGGCAAAACCAAAATTTGATTTATTCATTAGATCTTCATTTTTCCTAACTGTGGGAAATTCATATTATTCCCTCTCTTATATTTTTGATATTGGAAAAATAATTGAAGATGAAATAAAATAAATCAAATGATCCTCTTTTCCAAAATTTGAGAGAACTCAAATATGAAAATAACGAAATCTCCAACTCTCTCCGAGGGTCCTTGAGTTGCGTGAAATTTCTAGAATCAACCAAAATGCAAGAAATATGATGTGCATGATGATCTAGTGTATAACATACCAAATTGAAAATTTGGGATGTTACAACCAGCGATTTGAATTACGTGTGTAAGATATTCGTAAAAACAACACGTAATAATAGCATCGCTCAAGAATGCTAGTCCTTATGAGGAGTACAATACTCTTAGGAAATGAACATGTTATTTCTTTGAATTTACTTGGAGTAAAAAAATTTAACTCAACAAAACTTTGTTTTTTTAAATTGTTGTGTCTGAACTTTGCCATTATACCCGAAAAGCTTTCGAGTAACATTTTTTTAGAGCGAAAGCAGTATTTCCATTGACCTTTTGAGTAACTTTGGCATTGCTACTGTTAACTGAAATTACATGAAGAACTTATAGTCATTAAATATATTAAATTTACATAACTTTTTTACTAACATGATTTAACTTTGCAAAGAAAAAAGAGAGAACCTATCATTACCTAGCTTGTTTCTGCGGTGAGACAATATGAAGAACTGTTTAAAGAAAAATTACTTGCCAAGATGAAGAACATTCTGATCAGTATGAGCATACTTAATGCAAAAAATACGAAGTACTTTTTTGTTCATGCTAATAATTATGGATCTGTCAACGTAAACTTTTGCGCTCACAGCTGACAATATAATAGCGGGATAATTAATTTTTGCAGCCATCAAATTTGGCGGTGTGCTACCCTGCAGACGAAATGAAAAATGTCCGTAGCCAGAAACACCGGTACTCCCACAGGCCACAACCATCTGTTGCGTTGACTCCAAGAAAGGCGTGGCCTTCAAAATTTGAATCAGCAAGGAGGATGCAGATGTGCTGTAGATGTAGCGTCAGTGCATGCACATAGACTGTACAGTGTAGCGCATAGGCATGGGTAAAAACAACAAATTTGAGCTGTGAACGAAAAGAATTTACAAAATGAACTGTTAATAAAAAAAATTCATCCAGCTAATCTTTTTGTGTAGCGCCCGACAGTCAGATGCCACACTATACTATGCAGCGTCTGATTGATAGGCGTTACACACCTTGTCAGCATCGCACTTCAAATTGACTAAAAATTGCTAAGTCAGTGTACAATGCCTAAGAGCTATATAGTGTAGCGCCTAAAGCGTGGCCTTGCACGCATCAAAAGTTTGTCTCATTCTGTACCATGGAATGAGGGGCGTGTCAGGGATTAGCTAGGTACCCTGTTCAAAATCTCTGACTAGTGTCTAAATGCATATAAAATGGGCTGCCCTATACGTAGCTGGTAGTAGGTAACTTGGCCATAGAAATTACTGTCGTGTCAACCAAAAGAAATCTGAATTAGCAGGGCAGGTACATGCACTGTCGTGTCGTGCCTCTCCTAGCCATGCATTGTCAGTGATAATGAGCCTTTTCGGCCTTTGGGGATCGTTTAGAGTTAACGGCTTGGACGCTAGCGTATGAACTCTTGCAAGCCCACTAGTGCAGCGCCTATGCTACAGGCGTTACACTGTGAAGTGTAGTGTCTATTTTTTAGGTGTTGCACATTAACTTAGCAATTTTTAAGTAGTCCTAAGTATGATATTACGAGGCGTGTAACGCCTATCAGTCAGGTGGTGCATAATACGGTATGTCGCCTGTCTGTCAGGCGCTACATAAAAGGATCAATTGGATGAATTTTTTTTGTCCAAAGTTTACTCTGTAAATTCTTTTCGTTCATAGATTAAGATTGTCGTTTTTGCCGGCATGTGGACAGATTTATCAGATTGGGATATTCTTGATTGATTTGGTCGGATATGTAGAAATCTTTTTCATTATCATAGTGGATCTTCGAAAAAACGGACTTTGTATCGACTAAAGTATATACTTCGACTTTCATGTGCTAGAACTTTAGCTCGTAAACATAAAAGCACGGTACGAATTTTTATGCAACGATTGGGTTCGGCATTTTTAGAAGAACAGCAGGTGCTGGATATCTTACACGTAGACTTGTTGAAGTAGTTCAACATATTATTGTGCGTAGAAGAGATTGTGGTACTATTCAAGGTATTTCTGTAAGTCCTCAAAATGGGATGACGGAAAAACTTTTTGTCCAAACACTAATTGGTCGTGTATTAGCAGACGATATATATATCGGTTCACGATGCATTGCCGCGCGAAATCAAGATATTGGAATTGGATTAATCAATCAATTCATAACTGCCTTTCGAGCACAACCATTTCGAGCACAACCAATATATATTATAACCCCCTTTACTTGCCGAAGCACTTTTTGGATCTGTCAATTATGCTATGGCCGGAGTCCTATTTATAGTGATCTGGTCGAATTGGGAGAAGCCGTAGGTATTATTGCAGGTCAATTAATTGGGGAGCCAGGGACTCAACTAACATTAAGAACTTTTCTGGCAGCGTGCACACGGTCCAGAGAACTGTATGGCCGCCTCCCTGTAACTTTAGTACGTATCTTTTCAACAGCACTTTATGGCGCAACTCCCAGAAAAAAACGCGTCTGATAGCACAGTACGATATAATTAACAAACAGGCTAAACATCTGCACGTGATTAATTAAAAACCAGCCAAATAAATCTTGCGCAACAGATATTGTGTCTTCACGCATGAATTATGCACATCGCCGTCCACACGGGCAATCAAAAGAACCTGGGCTAACAGTACTACGTACATGGCAGAAGAATCTATAGGCCACTGGCCCACAAACGATGCGATACGGCTCGTTATACAGACATCAGAATATCACATGCCCACAAATAGACCCATCTCTTTTATTTCTAGTAGTAGTAACTAGTGTAGTGGCACTGCTACTGCTGCCCCCTGCACTTGGGGGCGAGTCGCAGCGGAGCCAGCGGCGGCGTGGTCAGCCCCGGCGCCTCACTCATGTCCAGGCGCGCCCCGGCGGGGAGTTCCCAGTCGAAGTGGCGCACGAGGCTGGAGAGCGCCATCTCCAGCACCGGCATCGCGAAGCCGATGCCGGGGCAGAGCCGCCGACCCGCGCCGAACGGGAGGAGCTGGTAGTCGTTCCCCCGTAGGTCCACGCCCTCAGCGCCGCCGCCGCCCAGGAACCGCTCCGGCTGGAACTCCTCCGCCGTCGCTCCCCACGCCGCCGGGTCCCTTCCGATCGCCCAGGCGTTGACGAAGAGCGCCGTCTCGGCCGGGATCTCGTAGCCCTGCACGACCGCCATCGTGGTCGATTGGTGCGGGACGAGGAGCGGTGCCACCGGGTGTAGCCGGAGCACCTCCTTCAGCACCGCCCTCAGGTACTCCATCCTTCTCAGGTCGTCTTCCTCGATGCTCGGTTTGCCTTCGGTGGCTCGGCTTATCTCGTCCTGCAGCTTGGCCATTGCCCGTGGGTTCCCGACCAGCTCCGCCATGGCCCATTCCAGCGTGACGGACGATGTGTCTGTTCCGGCGGCTATTATGTCCTGCACGCACCCAACCCAAGAATTGGCCAGAGTACCAAAGAACAAAATATATTAAACATTTTGCTGAGAAATTAAAACCAAAGAAATTATGTGATCGATTGACGATAACCTTGATGATGCTTTTGATGCGATCGTCGGTGAGCTCGAGTCCGGCGGTGCCTTCTTCCCTCAGCCGAAGCAGGACGTCCAGGAAGTCCTCCTCCCCTGCCCTCCCGTCACACTTCTTCTTCTCAAGGTGCTCGGCGATTGTCTCCGATAGGAACTTGTCCCACAGTTGGAGCTCTGCGTCCAGCCTCTTCTCGAGCCCCGTCGCCCACCTAACAACCTTCGCCGCCGCGCCGGGGAGCACGTCTTCCGCCTGGAGCCCCGACAAGAACGCTGCGGAGTTACCCAAAAGCTTTTTTAGCTTCTCCGCCGTGGCCCCTGCGGCTCCGGTCGTCGCGCGGGTAACCACCGCGTTGCTGTAGGCGCAGAGGAGCTCCCTCAGCTCCACGATCTCCCCCGCCTCCGCGGCGCGGCGTGCCCCGGCGACGAGCGCGGCCACCTCAACGGCGCGCACGGGGGCGAACGAGTCGACGCGGCGCGGGGAGAGGAGGTGGACGACGGCCATCTTCTTGCTGCGGCGCCAGGCGTCGCCGTAGGGCGAGAAGGAGACGTTGATGGAGCCGTACGTGAGCTTGTCCACCGGCGCGCTGGGCACGCGGGAGGCGAAGGCGAGGTCGTGGTTCTTGTACAGGTCCGCCGCGGCGGCCGCCGTGGACACCACCAGCGTGCGCCTGCGCCCGAGCTGCAAGAGCAGGAGGCCGCCATCGGTGCCGTACCGAGCGTGCAGCTCGCGCAAGGAGCGGTGCGGCAGCCGGCCCAGGAGGTGGAGGTGGCCGAGCAGCGGACGCGACGGCGGCGAGGGCGGGAGCCTGCTGCTGCCGCCGCCGCCTCGAGCCTTCCAGACGGCGTAGCAGAAGGCGAGAAGCACGGCGGCGAGGACGGCGTACGGAGACATCCACCTTCCGCCGGAGAACAAATACTGGAGTAGTTGGAAATCTTGGGCTGGATAATATATCGTGTGGCGTTGTGAGTGCGGACTGCGGAGCAGCCACGGCAGTGTTCTTGTCTTCGCATCGTCGCATTTTTGTCACTTTGCGATTTTGTCTTAGAAAAGTGATGTCGTCCGTCTGACTTGACGTGAACCCTGATGGAGATATAGTCAACGTACCCCTCCATTTCACAATGTAGTGTTTCCTCTATCTCCATGCTTCAACTTTGATCGTAAATTTAACTACCAAGACCAATTACGGCGGAAGTAAAAGTTATATCAGTCAATGCGTATTCGAAAGAAGTTTTTAATTATGTAATTTTTTCTCCCGCCACAGTCGGTCTCGTTCATTAAATATATGGTCAAAGTTCGACCTCGGTAAGCGCGGGCACACTATATTTTAAAATGGAGGGAGTATAGTTGTTCTAGCCCGGTTTTGTAGACAGTTTTCTTTTTTTATTCTCATGGACCATTTCACTACATCACGCCCTAATAATAGGGCGTGATTGGTCCTGCCTATAGATGGGCAAAGCACAAGTAAATCGAAAAGGTTGTGTCTAGGACTCATCTAGATGTGACATAAGAGCAACTTCAACGGGCCGACTCAAACGGACAGTGTTATTGTTCGTTTTTTGTTCGTTTGGGTTGGCCGTCCGCCCTTTTTTTAGTTTTGGGTCGGCAGTGCGCCCAACGGGCCGACACATTTCATGACCACGCGCGTTTAACATCATGTCGTCGCCCTGATTTTGGCGCTTTAGCGCGGGAGGGGGGGAGGGGGGAGCGGCCTAGTGGGCGCTGGTTTTGGCGCTCCAGCGCGCGGGAAAGGTTCGCGCGCGTGCCGCAGCCGGCGCTCGCTATAAAGAAAGCGCTCCCTCCACACGCTGTCGGCCTCCCACTCTCGCCGCCTCTGCGTCACCATGTCGATCCGCCGCCTGAGGGCTTCGGATTTTCGCGGAGTCCGCGAGCGCCGTTCCGGCACCTTCTCCGCTGAGATCTGGTTTCGCGAGAAACGTCTCGTCCTCGGCACCTTTGACACCGCAGAGGAGGCGGCCCGCGCGCACGACGCGGCGGCGTGGCGCCTCCTGAGGCCTCGTCGGGATATGAATTTTCCCAACGTGTCGAGCCAGCGGGCGCAGGATCTGGCGCCTCTCCCGCGGCTTTTCACCGACGAGGATCGTCGTGTCCACCGGAGGCGGCAGCTCGCCTCACCATCGTAGAGAAGGACGTGGAAGCCTTGGTGGTGTGGCGCGGAGGCTTCCCGCAAGACATCGTCGACGAGCGTCAGTTCTACAAGCAATTGAGATCGGAGAGGGACGCGAGGAGGAGGGAGCGAGCCGGCTATCGGGAGGACAAGCGTTCGCGGAAGCAGGCAGCTCAATTGAAACTGAAGCTACGAGAAACGGCGGGTTAGGACTTTGAAGACGAGGCGTACGCTGACGCCTACATTCAGACATTGGAGGAGGACATTACCGAGTCGGAGTCAGAAATCGACGAGTAGTGATCTTTTCTTTTTATCTGTGTATGCTAGAATTATCTATGTATCCATTTTTATGTGAAAAAAGGCCGACGGCGTCGGCGACGTAGCAGGCAGGTGAGGGTGTGAATTCAATGTGCCACCGACTAGCGGGCTCGGTGGGGAAAGAGGACGAATGCGTGCGCGTCCGTCTTGTGTCCGCACCGACGTAAATCAGGCTCAAAAATGGGTCGAGAATGGGTCGGCAGGCGGACGAAAACGGACATGCGTCCGTTTAGGTCGACGTGTTAGGCCGACTTTTTTGTCCGCACCGACTCAAACGGACGGCCGCGGACGAAATGAGTCGCCTCAGTGGAGTTGCTCTAACTATGTCACATCTAAATATGACATCACCCTCACCTCAATAGAAAAACAAGCTTGCCCAGACTTATTGTTTGTTTGTTTTGATTTTTTTTTTGTTAGGCTGTGCATCTCCAGTCCAACCCAGCAACTTCCATCCCTCGACCTGGGCCCTCGACCTGGGCTTTATTTATGTTGGCTTCGATTGATAGAGATCTCGCTGCTACTCTTTCGATCAGGAATAAAAGCAAGAACTGACGTGTTGCCTGTGCACCTAGTTTTTGTTCTTTTCTGTGTTGAACCTAGTATTTCTTGTACTCCATACAAATTGAAAAAGTTAGCGAATACAAAAAATGTTTGTGAACTTAAAAATTGTTCATTTCTTTTATATAAAACACATTTTTAAATCATGATTTTTACAGAGTACATAATTTTAAGAAAATCTCCATGAATTTGTATTAAAAAAATACGAAAACGATAAAAAATCATGAGTATTTAAAAAAAATGTGGAGACACTCGACAAACACACACACCCTAGTTGCGAGTCGATGGTTAACATGCAACTGGGGATACTCGACAAACACCCCCCCTCCCCCCGTAGTTGCGAGTCGATGGTCGGCTTGCAACTAGGTTCCACAAGAAAACACACACACCCTGAGTTGTGAATCGATAGTTGACTTGCAAGTGGGGGCCCTCGTCAAACACACGTTGACAACGCCCCCTAGTTGCGAGTCGATGCTTAACTTGCAACTAAGGGCCCTCGACAAACACACACAACCCCTGGTTGCGAGTCGATTGTTGACTTGCAACTAGGGACCCATAGAAACACACTTCCCCTCCCCTCCCCTCAGTCGCGAGTTGATGAATGACTTACAACTGGGTTCCCTCAACACACACACACACCTACTTGCGAGTCGATGGTTGACATGCAACTGGGGACACTCGACAAACACATGTTCCCTTAATTGCGAGTCGATGGTTGGCTTACAACTAGGTTCCACAATAAAAGACACACAGCTTAAGTTGCGAGTCGATGTTCGACATGTAACTGGGGACCGTAGAAACACACTTCCCCTCCCTCTCCCCCAGTTACGAGTCGATGGTCGACATGCAACGCGGGACCCTCGACAAACACACACACACATACACCTCTTAGTTGCGAGTCAATGGTTGACATGCAAGTGGGGACACTCGAGAAACACATACACCCTTAGTTGCGAGTCGATGGTCCAATTGCAACTAGATTCCACAATAAAACATACACACACACACCCCTAGTTGCTAGTCGATAGTCGGCATGCAACTTAGGGTCCCGACAAAACAAAAACACCCCCCTAGTTGGGAGTCGATGATCGGCTTGCAACTGGGGACCCTCGACGAACACACACACACACACACACACCCCTTAGTTGCGAGTCGACGGTCAACATGCAACTGGGGACCCTCGACAAAACACACACACCCATAGTTGCGAGTCAATTTTTGACATGCAACTGCGGATCCTCGATAAAACACACAGACCCTCCTAGTTGCGAGTCGATGTACGGCTTGCAACTAGGGGCCACAACAAAACACACACACCCTAGTTGCGAGTCGTTGGTTGGCTTGCAACTAGGGGACCTCGACAAACACGCACAGACACCGCCCCCTAGTTGCGAGTCGATGGTCGGCTTGCAACTAGGGACCATCGACAAATACACACACATCCTTAGTTATGAGTCGAGGTCGACATGCGGCTGGGGACCCTCGACAAAACACACCCCTAGTTGCGAGTCGATTGTTGACATGCAACTGTGGACCCTCGACAAAACACACACACCCTCCTAGTTGCGAGTCGATGGTCGGCTTGCAACTAGGGGCCACGACAAAACACACACACACACCCTAGTTGCGAGTCGTTGGTCAGCTTGCAACTAGGGGCCGTTGACAAACACACATAGACACCGCCCCAATTGCGCGTCGATGGTTGACATGCAACTAGGGGCCCTCGACAAACAAACACACACACACACACACATACACACACACACCTCTAGTTGCGAGTCGATGGTCGGCATGCAACTGGGGAACCTCAACAAACACACACTCCCCTCGTTGCGAGTCGGTGGTTGACATGCAACTAGGTTCCACAATTAAACACACACTCCCCTAGTTGCAAGTCGATGGCCGGCTTGTGCTACCTCTTGAGCACTGCGTTGGATTTCCCCGAAGAGGAGAGGATGATGCAGCAAAGTAGCGTAAGTATTTCCCTCAGTTTTTGAGAACCAAGGTATCAATCCAGTAGGAGGCTACGCTCGAGTCCCTTGTACGTACACAAAAACAATAGCTCAACGCAACCAACGCGCTTAGGGATTGTCAATCCCTTCACGGTCACTTACGAAAGTGAGATCTGATAGAGATGATAAATAATATTTTTGGTATTTTTGGTATAGAGATGCAAAGTAAAAAGTAAAAGGCAAAGTAAAAGCAAAGCAATAATAAAGTGATGGAGATTGATATGATGAGAAAGAGACCCGGGGGCCATAGGTTTCACTAGTGGCTTCTCTCAAGAGCATAAGTATTCTACGGTGGGTGAACAAATTACTGTTGAGCAATTGACAGAATTGAGCATAGTTATGAGAATATCTAGGTATGATCATGTATATAGGCATCACGTCCGAGACAAGTAGACCGAAACGATTCTGCATCTACTACTATTACTCCACTCATCGACCGCTATCCAGCATGCATCTAGAGTATTAAGTTAAAAACAGAGTAACGCCTTAAGTAAGATGACATGATGCAGAGGATAGTTTCATGCAATATGATAAAAAACCCATCTTGTTATCCTCGATGGCAACAATACAATACGTGCCTTGCTGCCCCTTCTGTCACTGGGAAAGGAAACCGCAAGATCGGACCCAAAGCTAAGCACTTCTCCCATGGCAAGAACAACCAATCTAGTAGGCCAAACCAAACTAATAATTTGAAGAGACTTGCAAAGATAACCAATCATACATAAAAGAATTCAGAGAAGATTCAAATATTATTCATAGATAAATTGTATCATAAACCCACAATTCATCGGTCTCAACAAACACACCGCAAAAAGAAGATTACATCGAATAGATCTCCACAAGAGAGGGGGAGAACATTGTATTGAGATCCAAAAAGAGAGAAGAAGCCATCTAGCTACTAGCTATGGACCCGTAGGTCTGAAGTAAACTACTCACACTTCATCGGAGAGGCTTGGATGATGATGTAGAAGCCCTCCATGATCGATTCCCCTTTCGGGGGAGCTCCGGAACAGGCCCCAAGATGGGATCTCATGGATACAGAAAGTTGGGGTGGTGGAATTAGGTTTTTGGCTCCGTCCCCGATCGTTTGGGGGTACGTAGGTATATATAGGAGGAAGAAGTACGTCGGTGGAGCTTCGAGGGGCCCACGAGGCAGGGGGCGCGCCCCCCACCCTCGTGACCACCTCGTGGCTTTTTTGACGGGGGGTCCAAGTCTCCTGGATCTTATCTGATGAGAAAATCACGTTTCCGAAGATTTCATTCTATTTGGACTCCGTTTGATATTATGTTTCTCCGAAACACTGAAATAGGCAAAAAAACAGCAATTCTGGGCTGGGCCTCCGGTTAATAGGTTAGTCCCAAAAATAATATAAAAGTGGAAAATAAAGCCCAATATAGTCCAAAACAGTAGATAATATAGCATGGAGCAATCAAAAATTATAGATACGTTGGAGACGTATCAGCTTGCAACTAGGGACCCTCGACAAACAAACACATCCCTAGTTGCGAGTCGATGCTCGAGTTGCAACTGGGGACCTTCGACAAACACACACCCCTAGTTGCGAATCGATGGTTGACATGTGATACGTCTCTGTCGTATCTACTTTTCCAAACACTTTTGCCCTTGTTTTGGACTCTAACTTGTATGATTTGAATGGAACTAACCCGGACTGACGTTGTTTTCAGCAGAATTGCCATGATGTTGTTTTATGTGCAGAAAACAAAAGTTCTCGGAATGACCTGAAACTCCACGGAATACCTTACAATAAATAATAAAAAATCCTCGCCAAAGATGAAGACCAGGGGGCCCACACCCTGCTCACGAGGGTGGGGGGTGCCCCCCCTAGGGCGCGCTCCCCTACCTCGTGGGCCCCTTGGAGACCTCCCGACTCCAACTCCAACTCTATATATTTGCTTTCGAGGAGAAAAAAATAGAGGAGAAGAAATCATCGTGTTTTACGATACAGAGCCGCCGCCAAGCCCTAAAACCTCTCAGGAGGGCTGATCTGGAGTCCGTTCGGAGCTCCGGAGAGGGGGATTCGTCGCTGTCGTCATCATCAACCATCCTCCATCACCAATTTCATGATGCTCACCACTGTGCATGAGTAATTCCATCGTAGGCTTGCTGGACGGTGATGGGTTGGATGAGATTTATCATGTAATCGAGTTAGTTTTGTTAGGGTTTGATCCCTAGTATCCACTATGTTCTGAGATTGATGTTGCTATGACTTTGCTATGCTTAATGCTTGTCACTAGGGCCCGAGTGCCATGATTTCAGATCTGAACCTATTATGTTTTCATCAATATATGAGTGTTCTTGATCCTATCTTGCAAGTCTATAGTCACCTATTATGTGTTATGATCCATTAACCCCGAAGTGACAATAATCAGGATACTTACCGGTGATGAACGTAGTTTGAGGAGTTCATGTATTCACTATTTGCTAATGCTTTGTTCCGGTACTCTATTAAAAGGAGGCCTTAATATCCCTTAGTTTCCATTAGGACCCCGCTGCCACGGGAGGGTAGGACAAAAGATGTCATGCAAGTTCTTTTCCATAAGCACGTATGACTATATTTGGAATACATGCCTACATTACATTGATGAACTAGAGCTAGTTCTGTGTCACCCTATGTTATGACTGTTACATAATGAACCGCATCCGGCATAATTATCCATCATTGATCCATTGCCTACGAGCTTTCCATATACTGGTTTACGCTTATTACTTTCCCGTTGCTATTGTTACAATCACTACAAAATACCAAAAACATTACTTTACTTTCAGTACTCTTTTGTTACCGTTACCACCACTATCATATTACTTTGCTACTAAACACTTTGCTGCAGATACTAAGTTTCCAGGTGTGGTTGAATTGACAACTCAGCTGCTAATACTTGAGAATATTCTTTGGCTCCCCTTGTGTCGAATCAATAAATTTGGGTTGAATACTCTACCCTCGAAAGCTGTTGCGATCCCCTATACTTGTGTGTCGGAGTAATGGGCCACGGGTAGGCCAACCCGAGCCCCAGAACCTTTCAAGACATCGGGGCAGGCTGCGCCCCTCAAGACCCCAGGACGAAGAGCCGCCTTCAAGAAGCCAACAGCAAGATGGCCAACTAACCACTCATGGCCGAGTCCCAGAGACGACTTCGAGGAAAGCCGACACCCGACTGGCGACTTCCAGAGAAGCCGGCTTTGGGGAGTCGCCCTGCGACTCCAACACCCCCCACGACCTCATCAAGTGGGACGGGGCAGGGGAGTGGCAACGATGAAGCCCGCCCCTGCCCCTTACCAAGGGCAGGCGTGTCCACAGCACGCCGTACCCCGGAAGATCTCCGTGCGGCGTGGCACTGTTGCCATGCCGGCCCTAACATCAGCACCGCAGGGCCGAATCCTGCACCCATGATGGCTTGTCTGTACGGCCTAGAGGCGGCGGGCTCCACCAGTCAGTGAGACCCCAGGAGACGGCAAGAGGACCACCAGTCGAACCCGTCGGGAGTCGGCCCCTGGGAGTCGGCCGAGCCCTCCCTCGGGGCCCACGCGCCATTAACCAAGATGTGATGGGGAGTGGCAATAGTGATCGCCCGCCAGGCGGCGGGGCTGTTGCCACGACCTCATGATCAAGCCCGCGTCATCAGAAGCACCGCTACAGTAATCAGCAGCCGGCAAGACCCGCCCGCGGCGGACGCAGCCTGTCGGCTCCGTACCGGGCCAGTCAGCGGGGCCCGCCAGCCGATGGGCCCCAGCGGTCGGCAGAGAAGACAGAGGCCTGAGGCGCTGACGGCTGGGCCCGCGTCCAGCCGGATTACCCTTGTACCCCTAGGGGGTAGGCCTATATAAACCCCCCAGGGCACCCATGCAAAGGGTTGGAACCCATTAGCTCTAGACCAGATTATATAGAAGGGAGAGAGCTAGCCTTGCCCTCTCCTACCTCCTAGAAACAGCTCAAGGAGCAACCGTGTAAACACTTTGCCATAGTGATCATGCGGAGACCCCGCAGAGCAGCAGTAGGGGTATTATCTCCTCGGAGAGCCCTGAAGCTGGGTAAGATTCGCCGGCGTGCATGTCTTCGCCTCATCCCGTTTCCAGGCACCGGCGAAATTCTACTCGCCCCCACCATGATAGGCCATCCTTTTGCATATGTCGCACCAAACCCCCGACATTTGGCGCCCACCCTGGGGCCTGGTGCACCGCCGTCCAGAGATCTGTTCTGGACAGGAACCCTTTTTCTCCCTGGCGAGCGCAGCCAGCCAGGCACGCCAGACGGAGTTTGCACCGATGCGCTAAGCGGCGTTGAGATCGCCTGCGTGGCCAGCTCCTTGGCCGAACTTGTCAGCGAGGTCCTCCTCTCCGACGAACCTGCGTCCAACGCCGGCACGGGCGGCCCCGAGAACTTCCTCGCGGGCCTCCTCGATCAACTCCACGTTTCCGGTCAGCCTGCCGTAGACTTGGAGTCCGTAGGCTCCACCGACCCGATGCTGGTCGACTCCGACACCGCGTCGCTCGACGCGTTCCCCACCAATGTGGTGGTCTATGACGAACCTCTCCCTCGTGCGGAGAGCAACGGAAGCACCGTCACCAAGGTGCTAGTCATCAGTCATGACGAGCTCCCCGGCCGAGGAGCACACGACTCACTTGGCGCGGCGTTGCAAGACCTAACCGCGCCCATTCCGGAAGACGCTGACGCAGAGACGTTGGAGGCGCGCCGCCTTCAGCTCGTTGAAGGCGCAAAGAAGCTGGCCAGCATGAGGCGCTTGTCAGAAGCCTACCAGCGGGAGATGGATCGCGCCGTCGGCGGCTCGCCGGCCCCAGCGGGGCCCAGCCGCTTTGGCACGGTCCAGCAGCGCGGCATAGCCATCACCAACCTATTTGGGGCAAGCCTCCCTGTGTACGCTACACCAGCGGAGAACATCCGAGCCGCCCAGGTAGCGGCGGATGAGCTGGACAATTTCGAGGGCGAAGAGCGCCGCCTCATGATGGAGCGAGTCCAGCGGCTCCTCGACGCGGCCGCCACGTAGAACGAGGCCGGCTGTCGCGCGGAGGTGCCGCAGCGGCCAATCGACGACCTTCACCGAGATCAAGGCACGACGTCTCAGACGCCGACTGGCCGCGCCCGAGGAAGAAGAGACAAGGAGCCGGTTGTCAGCCACAGTCGGACTCGCATTACCATAGAGCGCGACCGAGACGGCCGCCCGAGAGCAGTGGAACGACGGGACGACTGTCCGCCTCCCCCTCCCCGCAAGGAGAGGCGAGTCTCCCCGCCGCCTGTTGACCATCCGACTCTCGGCGACCGCCTTGGCCGCCGAGAGGGAGTTGGAGAGAATGACGCCCGCCACCGGATCGACCGACTTCACCGATCCTTAGCGCTGGAAGAAGAAGACGAGCTGGGTCTGCCTTGTTTCGGGCCCCGCATTTGGGACGAGCCCTTTCCCAGAGGGTTCACGCTCCCAAGAGACACGCCCAAGTATACCGGCTCCGTGAAGTCGGAAGACTGGCTAGTCGACTACTCCATGGCTGTCAGCATAGCAAACGGCAACAAGCGTGTCGCCATAAAGTACATTCCGCTCATGCTCCAGGGCACGGCCCGGACATGGCTGAACAGCCTAAAGCCCCGCAGCATCAACATCTGGGTCGACTTCACCGAAGCATTTGTCCGCAACTTCACCAGCACGTACAAGTGTCCTCCCAAGCCTCGTCAGCTCTCCTTGTGCGTGCAAGGCCCCGACGAGTCGACTCGCGATTACCTCACATGTTGGGCCGAGCTTCGGAACTCCTGTGAGGGCGTGCACGAGGTGCAGGCCATCGAGTACTTGACAGCCGGGTGCAGAGAAGGCACCCTCCTCAAGCACAAGCTCCTTTGCGACTAGCCAGAAACCCTCGACGAGCTGCTGATCATAGCGGACAAGTACGCCACGGCCGACTCCTCCATGAAGGCGGAGATTCAAATCAGCACAACTGGCAAAGTGGCTCCTCAAGCTCCAAGAACTCTGGCGGCAGACGCCAGCCGGTGACAACAACAGGGCGACCACAAGCGCAAGGCCCCGCAGCCGGCTTCCAGCAGCCGGCAGGTCGCGACCGTTGAAGCCCAGCAGCCAGATGAGCAGCCCCCGCCCAAGCGACAGAAAGGCGGCAAGCTAAATTGGTTGTCGGCCTTCTCATATGAGCAGACCTTGGATGGACCTTGCAAGTTCCATAGCGGCGCGAAGCCGTCGAATCACACCACCCGAAAGTGCCACTGGCTCACCAGGATCGCCAAGGGAGACGGCCTCCTGCCTCCCCCGCCTGCTGGGCAGCCGCCTCCGCCGCCGCCCCAGCAGCCGGCTGTCAGGTCAATCGGCACTGTACAGGACGAATACCCTGAAGAGCACGGAGCCTACGTGGTGTTCACCAGTGTGGCTGATAATCGACGCAGCAGGCGGCTGCAGCGACAAGAGGTGAATGCAGTAGCGTCGGAGACGCCAGAGTTCATGCACTGGTCTGAGAAGCCCATCAGCTGGAGCAGGGCTGACCACCCAGAAGTGATGCCGAGTCTGGGCTCCTATGCCTTGGTCCTGGACACCACCTTTGCTACAGAAAGACGAGCCGCGCGTTTCTCGCGAGTTCTGATAGACGGAGGCAGCAGCATCAATATCCTGTACAAGGACACCTTGGAGAAGTTAGGAATCAAGCAAAGACAGCTTCAGAACAGCCGGACTGTGTTTCACGGCATTGTTCCCGGGCTTTCCTGCTCACCAATCGGCAAGATCCTGATGGACGTCCTCTTTGGAGACAAAGATCACTTCCACAGAGAGTCTGTTTGGTTTGAGGTGGTGGACCTTGAGAGCCCATACCATGCACTACTTGGCCGACCCGCCTTGGCCAAGTTCATGGCGGTTCCCCACTACGCCTACCTCAAGATGAAGATGCCCAGTTCCAGGGGAATTCTGACTGTGGCTGGCGACTACCGGAAGTCGTCTGCTTGCACGGCTGAGAGCAGTCGGCTGGCCGAGTCCCTGGTAATCGCGGCAGAGAAGCGGCTCCTCGAGCGAGTTGTGGCGATGGCCGGCAAGCAGCCTGAGGTATCGCCCAACCCAAAAGAGTCGGAGGCTGAGGGTTCATTCAAGCCGGCCAAAGAGACAAAGAAGATACCCTTGGATCCGGAGCACCCAGAGAGGTACGCCGTCGTAGGTGCAAACCTCGATAGCAAATAGGAAGGTGAGCTCGTCGATTTCCTCCGTGAGAATCGAGACATCTTCGCATGGTCCCCCAAAGTTACATGTCCGATCTGATGCAAAGCCGGTCAGGCAGCCCCTGCGCCGCCTATCAGAAGAGAAGAGAAGAGTTGTCGGAGAAGAGATAGCCCGACTCCTAGCAGCCGGCTTCATTATGGAAGTGTTCTTTCCAGAATGGCTAGCAAATCCGGTCCTGGTACTGAAGAAGAACAAGCAGTGGCGAATGCGTATTGACTACACGAGCCTCAACAAGGCCTGCCCCAAGGACCCGTTTGCTCTACCAAGAATCGATCAGGTGATAGACTCCACAGCCGGATGCGAGTTGTTGAGTTTTTTGGATGCATACTCAGGATATCACCAGATCAAGCTGAACCCGGCTGACAGACTGAAGACCGCCTTCATCACGCCGTTTGGAGCCTTTTGCTACCTCACCATGACGTTCGGCTTAAGGAATGCCGGCGCCACCTTTCAGCATTGCATGCAGAAGTGCCTCCTCAAGCAGCTCGGCAGGAACGCCCACGTCTACGTGGACGATGTGGTGGTGAAGACGGAAAAGCATGGAACACTGCTGGAAGACCTCAAGGAGACCTTTGAGAACCTGCACCGATTCCATATCAAGCTCAACCCCGAGAAGTGTGTCTTCGGAGTACCAGCCGGCCAGCTCCTAGGCTTCCTGGTCTCTGAACGCGGCATAGAATGCAACCCAGTAAAGATCAAGGCCATTGAGAGAATGGAGGCACCCAGCCGACTGCTGGATGTGCAGAAGTTCACTGGCTGCTTGGCGTCCATCAGCCGATTCATCAGTCGGCTGGGCGAGAAAGCTCTCCCCTTATACCAACTCATGAAGAAGACCACTTTTTTCGAGTGGAACCATAAGGCGGACGAAGCTTTTCACCAGTTGAAGAAGGTGCTGACTACTCCACCCGTCCTGGTGGCTCCGACTCCCAAAGAACCTATGCTCCTGTACATCGCCGCCACCAGCCGGGTAGTCAGCATGGTCATTGTAGTGGAACGCAAGGAGGAAGGCAAGGCGCTACCTATCGAGAGACCGGTATATTACCTGAGCGAGGTATTGTCGACCTCATGAAGGAAATATGCCCTAGAGGCAATAATAAAGTTATTATTTATTTCCTTATATCATGATAAATGTTTATTATTCATGCTAGAATTGTATTAACCGGAAACATAATACATGTGTGAATACATAGACAAACAGAGTGTCACTAGTATGCCTCTACTTGACTAGCTCGTTAATCAAAGATGGTTATGTTTCCTAACCATGAACAAAGAGTTGTTATTTGATTAACGGGATCACATCATTAGTGAATGATCTGATTGACATGACCCATTCCATTAGCTTAGCACCCGATCGTTTAGTATGTTGCTATTGCTTTCTTCATGACTTATACATGTTCCTATGACTATGAGATTATGCAACTCCCGTTTGCCGGAGGAACACTTTGTGTGCTACCAAAATCACAACGTAAATGGGTGATTATAAAGGTGCTCTACAGGTGTCTCCAAAGGTACATGTTGGGTTGGCGTATTTTGAGATTAGGATTTGTCACTCCAATTTTTGGAGAGGTATCTCTGGGCCCTCTCGGTAATGCACATCACATAAGCCTTGCAAGCATTGCGACTAATGAGTTAGTTGCGGGATGATGTATTACAAAACGAGTAAAGAGACTTGCCGGTAACGAGATTGAACTAGGTATAGGATACCGACGATCGAATCTCGGGCAAGTAACATACCGATGACAAAGGAACAACGTATGTTGTTATGCGGTCTGACCGATAAAAGATCTTCGTAGAATATGTAGGAGCAATATGAACATCCAGGTTCCGCTATTGGTTATTGACCGGAGACGTGTCTCGGTCATGTCTACATTGTTCTCGAACCCGTAGGGTCCGCACGCTTAAGGTTACGATGACAGTTATATTATGAGTTTATGCATTTTGATGTACCGAAGTTTGTTCGGAGTCCCGGATGTGATCACGGACATGACGAGGAGTCTCGAAATGGTCGAGATACATAAAGATTGATATATTGGAAGCCTATATTTGGATATCGGAAGTGTTCCGGGTGAAATCGGGATTTTACCGGAGTACCGGGAGGTTACCGAAACCCCCCGGGAGGTATATGGGCCTTAGTGGAAGAAGAGTAGAGGCGGCCAGGGCTGGGCCGCGCGCCCCTCCACTCCTAGTCCGAATAGGACAAGGAGAGAGGGGGCCGGCGCTCCCCTCCTTCTCTCTCTCTCTTTTCCCACCTCACGAATCCTATTCCAACTAGGAAAAGGGGGGGGAGTCCTACTCCCGAAGGGAGTAGGAACTCTCCTGGCGCGCCCTATGATGGCCGCCGGCCTCCCCCTCTTGAACCTTTGTATACGGAGGCAGGGGAACCCCTAGAGACACAAGTTGATCCACGTGATCATATTCTTAACCGTGTGCGATGCCCCCTACCACCATAATCCTCGATAATATTGTAGCGGTGCTTAGGCGGAGCCCTGCGACGGTAGTACATCAAGATCGTCACCACACCGTCATGCCGACGGAACTCTTCCCCGACACTTTGCTGGATCGGAGTCCGGGGATCGTCATCGAGCTGAACGTGTACTAGAACTCGGAGGTGCCGTAGTTCGGTGCTTGATCGGTTGGGCCGTGGAGACGTACGACTAACATCAACCAAATGCTTCCGCTGTCGATCTACAAGGGTACGTAGATCACACTCTCCCCTCTCGTTGCTATGCATCACCATGATCTTGCGTGTGCGTAGGAAATTTTTTGAAATTACTACGTTCCCCAACAGTGGTATCAGAGCCTAGGTTTTATATGTTGATGTTATATGCACGAGTAGAACACAAGTGAGTTGTGGGCGATATAAGTCATACTGCTTACCAGCATGTCATACTTTGGTTCGGCGGTATTGTTGGATGAAGCGGCCCGGACCGACATTACGCGTACGCTTACGCGAGACCTGGTTCTCCCGACGTGCTTTGCACATAGGTGGCTTGCGGGTGACAGTTTCTCCAACTTTAGTTGAACCGAGTGTGGCTACGCCCGGTCCTTGTGAAGGTTAAAACAACACCAACTTGACAAACTATCGTTGTGGTTTTGATGCGTAGGTAAGAACGGTTCTTGCTAAGCCCGTAGCAGCCACGTAAAACTTGTAACAACCAAGTAGAGGACGTCTAACTTGTTTTTTCGGGGCATGTTGTGATGTGATATGGTCAAAACATGATGCTATATTTTATTGTATGATCATGTTTTGTAATCGAGTTATCGGCAACTGGCAGGAGCCATATGGTTGTCGCTTTATTGTATGCAATGCAATCGCCCTGTAATGCTTTAATTTATCACTAAGCGGTAGCGATAGTCGTAGAAGCATAAGATTGGCGAGACGACAACGATGCTACGATGGAGATCAAGGTGTCGCGCCGGTGACGATGGTGATCACGATGGTGCTTCGAAGATGGAGATCACAAGCACAAGATGATGATGGCCATATCATATCACTTATATTGATTGCATGTGATGTTTATCTTTTATGCATCTTATCTTGCTTTGATTGACGGTAGCATTATAAGATGATCTCTCACTAAATTTCAAGATAAAAGTGTTCTCCCTGAGTATGTACCGTTGCCAAAGTTCGTCGTGCCCAGACACCATGTGATGATCGGGTGTGATAAGCTCTACGTCCATCTACAATGGGTGCAAGCCAGTTTTTGCACATGCAGAATACTCAGGTTAGACTTGACGAGCCTAGCATATGCAGATATGGCCTGGGAGCACTGAGACCTAAAGGTCGAGCGTGAATCATATAGTAGATATGATCAACATAGTGATGTTCACCATTGAAAACTACTCCATTTCACGTAATGATCGGTTATGGTTTAGTTGATTTGGATCACGTGATCACTTAGAAGATTAGAGGGATGTCTGTCTAAGTGGGAGTTCTTAAGTAATATGATACACTGAACTTTAAATTTATCATGAACTTAGTCCTGGTAGTATTTTGCAAATTATGTTGTAGATCAATAGCTCGCGTTGTTGCTTCCCTGTGTTTATTTTGATATGTTCCTAGAGAAAATTGTGTTGAAAAATGTTAGTAGCAATGATGCGGATTGGATCCGTGATCTGAGGTTTATCCTCATTGCTGCACAGAAGAATTATGTCCTTGATGCACCGCTAGGTGACAGACCTATTGCAGGAGCAGATGCAGACGTTATGAACGTTTGGCTAGCTCAATATGATGACTACTTGATAGTTTAGTGCACCATGCTTAACGGCTTAGAATCGGGACTTCAAAGACGTTTTGAACGTCATGGAACATATGAGATGTTCCAGGAGTTGAAGTTAATATTTCAAGCAAATACCCGAGTTGAGAGATATGAAGTCTCCAACAAGTTCTATAGCTAAAAGATGGAGGAGAATCGCTCAACTAGTGAGCATGTGCTCAGATTGTCTGAGTACTACAATCGCTTGAATCAAGTGGGAGTTAATCTTCCAGATAAGATAGTGATTGACAGAATTCTCTAGTCACCATCACCAAGTTAGTAGAACTTCGTGATGAACTATGATATGCAAGGGATAACGGAAACGATTCCCAAGCTCTTCGTAATGCGGAAATTGACGAAGGTAGAAATCGAGAAAAACATCAAGTGTTGATGGTAGACAAGACCACTAGTTTCAAGAAAAGGGCAGAGGGAAGAAGGGGAACTTCAAGAAGAACAGCAAGCAAGTTGCTGCTCAAGTGAAGAAGCCCAAGTCTGGTCCTAAGCCTGAGACTAAGTGTTTCTACTGCAAAGGGACTGGTCACTGGAAGCGGAACTACCCCAAGTGATTGGCGGATAAGAAGGATGGCAAAGTGAACATAAGTATATTTGATATACATGTTATTGATGTGTACTTTACTAGTGTTTATAGCAACCCCTCAGTATTTGATACTAGTTCAGTTGCTAAGATTAGTAACTCGAAACGGGAGTTGCAGAATAAACAGAGACTAGTTAAGGGTGAAGTGACGATGTGTGTTGGAAGTGGTTCCAAGATTGATATGATCATCATCGCACACTCCCTATACTTTCGGGATTAGTGTTGAACCTGAATAAGTGTTATTTGGTGTTTGCGTTAAGCATGAATATGATTTGATCATGTTTATTGTAATACGGTTATTCATTTAAGTAAGAGAATAAATTGTTGTTCTGTTTACATGAATAAAACCTTATATGGTTACACACCCAATGAAAATAGTTCGTTGGATCTCGATCGTAGTGATACACATAATCATAATATTGAAACCAAAAGATGCAAAGTTAATAATGATAGTGCAACTTATTTGTGGCACTGCCGTTTAGGTCATATTGGTGTAAAGCGCATGAAGAAACTCCATGCTGATGGGCTTTTGGAATCACTTGATTATGAATCAGTTGATGCTTGCGAACCATGCCTCATGGGCAAGATGACTAAGACTCTGTTCTTCGGAACAATGGAGCGAGCAACAGATTTGTTGGAAATCATACATACTGATGTATGTGGTCCGATGAATATTGAGGCTCGCGACAGGTATCATTATTTTCTGATCTTCACAGATGATTTGAGCAGATATGAGTATATTTACTTGATGAAACATAAGTCTGAAACATTTGAAAAGTTCAAAGAATTTCAGAGTGAAGTGAAAATCATCGTAACAAGAAAATAAAGTTTCTACGATCTGATCGTAGAGAAGAGATATTTGAGTTACGAGTTTGGCCTTCAGTTAAAAACAATGTGAAATAGTTTCACTACTCACGCCACACTAGCAACACAACAACAACAACAAACAACAACAACAACAACAACAACAACAAAAAAACAACAACAACAACAAAAAAAACAAAACAACAACAACAAAAAACAACAAAAAAAAAAAAAACAAAAAAAAAAAAAACAACAAAAACAACAAACAAAACAAAAAAAAAAAAGCTAGCGCTAGTTGAGGAACGAGCAAAAGATGTGAGAAAACCACAATGTAATAGGTGTGTCCGAACGTCATGTGAACCCGTACTTTATTAGATATGGTGTGATCTATGATGTCTCTTACCAATTTACCACTATCGTTTTGGGGTTATGCATTAGAGATAGCTACATTCACATTAAATAGGGCACCATCTAGATCCGTTGAGACGACACCGTATGAACTATGGTTTGGCAAGAAACCTAAGCTGTCGTTTCTTAAAGTTTGAGGTTCCAATGCTTATGTGAAAAAGTTTCAACCTGATAAGCTCAAACCCAAATCGGAGAAGTGCGTCTTCATAGGATACCCAAAAGAAAATGTTGGGTACACCTTCTATCACAGATCCGAAGGCAAGATATTCATTGCTGAGAATGGATCCTTTCTAGAGAAGGAGTTTCTCTCGAAAGAAGTGAGTGGGAGGAAAGTAGAACTTGATGAGGTAACTGTAGCTGCTCCCTTATTGGAAAGTAGTTCATCACAAAATTTTGTTCCTGTGACTACTACACCAATTAGTGAGAAAGCTAATGATGATGATCATGTAACTTCAGATCAAGTTACTACCGAACCTCGCAGGTAAACCAGAGTGAGATCCACACCAGAGTGGTACGGTAATCCTGTTCTGGAGGTCATGTTACTTGACCATGACGAGCCTACGAACTATGAGGAAGCGATGATGAGCCCAGATTCCGCGAAATGGCTTGAGGCCATGAAATCTGAGATGAGATCCA
Source organism: Triticum urartu (assembly GCF_003073215.2). Lineage (NCBI taxonomy): Eukaryota > Viridiplantae > Streptophyta > Magnoliopsida > Poales > Poaceae > Triticum > Triticum urartu. The sequence continues at coordinate 508,531,444 of NC_053026.1, read as the reverse complement.
TGTATGAGAACAAAGTATGGACTTTGATTGACTTGCCCATGATCGGCGAGCCATTGAGATTAAATGGATCTTCAAGAGGAAGACGGACGCTGATAGTAGTGTTACTATCTACAAAGCTAGAATTGTCGCAAAAAGGTTTTCGACAAGTTCAAGGTGTTGACTATGATGAGAGTTTCTCACTCGTATCTATGCTTAAGTCTGTCCGAATCATGTTAGCAATTGCCGCATTTTATGAAATCCAGCAAATGGATGTCAAAACTGCATTCCTGAATGGATTTCTGGAAGAAGAGTTGTATATGATGCAGCCGGAAGGTTTTGTCGATCCAAAAGGAGCTAACAAAGTGTGCAAGCTCCAGCGATCCATTTATGGACTGGTGCAAGCCTCTCGGAGTTGGAATAAACGCTTTGATAGTATGATCAAAGCATATAGTTTTATACAGACTTGCGGTGAAGCCTGTATTTACAAGAAAGTGAGTGGGAGCACTACAACATTTCTGATAAGTATATGTGAATGACATATTGTTGATCGGAAATAATGTAGAATTATTCTGCAAAGCATAAAGGAGTGTTTTTAAAGAAGTTTTTCAAAGAAAGACCTCGGTGAAGCTGCTTACATATTAAGCATCAAAATCTATAGAGATAGATCAAGACGCTTGATAAGTTTTTTCAATGAGTACATACCTTGACAATATTTTGAAGTAGTTCAAAAATGGAACAGTCAAAGAAAGAGTTCTTGGCTGTGTTACAAGGTATGAAATTGAGTAAGACTCAAAGCCCGACCACGGCAGAAGATAGAAAGAGAATGAAAGTCATTCCCTATGCCTCAGCCATAGGTTCTATAAAGTATGCCATGATGTGTACCAGATCTATTGTATACCCTACACTGTGTTAAGCAAGGGAGTACAATAGTGATCTAAGAGTAGATCACTGGACATTGGTCAAAATTATCCTTAGTGGAATAAGGAAATATTTCTCGATTATGGAGGTGACAAAAGGTTCGTCGTAAAAAGTTACGTCGATGCAAGTTTTGACACAGATCTGGATGACTCTAAGTCTCGATCTAGATACATATTGAAAGTGGGAGCAATTAGCTAGAGTAGCTCCGTGCAGAGCATTGTAGACATAGAATTCGCAAAATACTTACGGATCTGTATGTGACAGACCCGTTGACTAAAATTATCTCACAAGCAAAACATGATCACACCTTAGTACTCTTTGGGTGTTAATCACATAAATGATGTGAACTAGATTATTGACTCTAGTAAACCCTTTGGGTATAGGTCACATGACGATGTGAACTATGGGTGTTAATCACATGGTGATGTGAACTCTTAGTGTTGAATCACATGGCGATGTGAACTAGATTATTGACTCTAGTGCAAGTGGGAGACTGAAGGAAATATGCCCTAGAGGCAATAATAAAGTTATTATTTATTTCCTTATATCATGATAAATGTTTATTATTCATGCTAGAATTGTATTAACCGAAAACATAATACATGTGTGAATACATAGACAAACAGAGTGTCACTAGTATGCCTCTACTTGACTAGCTCGTTAATCAAAGATGGTTATGTTTCCTAACCATGAACAAAGAGTTGTTATTTGATTAACGGGATCACATCATTAGTGAATGATCTGATTGACATGACCCATTCCATTAGCTTAGCACCCGATATGTTTAGTATGTTGCTATTGCTTTCTTCATGACTTATACATGTTCCGTATGCATATGAGATTATGCAACTCCGTTTGCCGGAGGAACACTTTGTGTGGCTACCAAACGTCACAATGTAACTGGTGATTATAGGAGCTCTACAGGTGTCTCCAAAGGTACAATGTTGGGGTTTGGGTATTCAAGATTAGGATTTGTCACTCCGATTTTCGGAAGAAGGTAATCTCTGGGCCCTCTCGGTAATGCACATCACATAAGCCTTGCAAGCATTGCAACTAATGAGTTAGTTGCGAGGATGATGTATTATCGGAACCGAGTAAAGAGACTTGCCGGAAACGAGATTGAAACTAGGTATTGAGATAACCGACGATCGAATCTCGGGCAAGTAACATACCGATGACAAAGGGAACAACGTATGTTGTTTTAAGGTCTGACCGATAAAGATCTTTGTAGAATATGTAGGAGCCAATATGAACATCCAGGTTCCGCTATTGGTTATTGACCGGAGACGTGTAAAGATCGATATATTGTACGACTATATTCAGACATCGGAAAGGTTTCGAGTGGTTCAGGTATTTTTCGGAGTACCGGGGAGTTACGGGAATACTGGGGAAGAAGTATATGGGCCTTATTGAGCTTTAGGGGAGAGGGAGAGGCAGGCCGTGCGCCCCCCAAGGCCTAGTCCGAATTGGACTAGGGGGAGGGGCTGCGCCCCCTCCTTCCTTCTCTTCCCTCTTCCCCTTCCTTGTCTCCTACTCCTACTACATGGAAGGACTCCTAGTTGGACTAGGAAAAGGGGAATCCTACTCCCGGTGGGAGTAGGACTCCCCTAGGGCACGCCATAGAGAGGGCCGGCCCTCCCCTCCGCCACTCTTTTATATACGGGGGCAGGGGGCACCCCATAGACACACAAGTTGATCCACGTGATCGTTTTCTTAGCCGTGTGCGGTGCCCCCTTCCACCATAATCCTCGATAATATTGTAGTGGTGCTTAGGCGAAGCCCTGCGACAGTTGAACATCAAGATCGTCACCACGCCGTCGTACTGGCGGAACTCTTCCCTGACACTTTGCTGGATCGGAGTCCGGGGATCGTCATCGAGCTGAACGTGTGCTAAAACTCGGAGGTGCCGTAGTTTCGGATCTTGGATCGGTCGGATCGTGAAGACGTACGACTACATCAACCGCGTTGATATAACGCTTCCGCTGTCGGTCTACAAGGGTACATAGATCACACTCTCCCCTCGTTGCTATGCATCACCATGATCTTGCGTGTGCGTAGGAAATTTTTTGAAATTACTACGTTCCCCAACACCACCTTCGGCTTGACGTTGAAGGTCTTCAGCCATAAGCCGAAGTGGGGCTTGATGCGGAGGAAGGCCTCGCACACGACGATAAACGCCGAGATGTTGAGGATGAAGTTCGGGGCCAGATCATGGAAATCCAAGCCGTAATAAAACATGAGCCCCCGGACGAAGGGATGGAGAGGGAATCCCAGTCCACAGAGGAAATGGGTGAGGAATACCACCCTCTCATGGGGCCTGGGGGTGGGGATGAGCTGCCCCTCATCTGGGAGCCGGTGCGCGATGTCGTCGGGCAGGTATCCGGCTCTCCTCAGTTTTTTGATGTCTCCCTCCATGACGGAGGAGACCATCCACTTGCCTCCCGCTCTGGACATGGTTGGAGAAGGTTGAGATGGAAGTGAGGACTTGGGCGCTAGAGCTCGAGTGTGCGGGAGCGGATGAGCAAAGGAGGAAGAAGGCGTGGATAGAAAGGTGAATCATTATCCCTTTATATGGGCGGACGAAACTAAGCGTCCCCACTTGCCTGGTAAAACTCGCTTATCCCCCAAGCGCCGCAATTGATGGCGCGGTTGGGTTACCCACGCCCGTATTGATGAGAATCCCGTAATAAGGGGACATGATCTCTACTTTGACAAGACGTGTCGAAAAACTGCCTCGCGTTATGTGCAGGGCTGGTTAAAAGAAATGGTTCGAATAATCACCGGGCCATGACGTAACGTCATGTTGCCGAAACAAGCCAGTGAATTAGATCTGCGAAAAGATTATTCTCTCTACGGTGGAATGTGGAACTTATTTTGCAGGGCCGGACACTATCCTCGTATTCAAATTCTTCTGTGATGTATTCGGAGAAGGAACCCGCCTTGCAATGCCAAAGACAATATTGCGTGCCGGACTCATCGTCGTTGAAGCCTGGTTCAGGGGCTACTGTGGGAGTCCTGGATTAGGGGGTCTCCGGACAGCCGGACTATCTCCATTGGCCGGACAGTTAGACTATGAAGATACAAGATTGAAGACTTCGTCTCGTGTCCAGATGGGACTCTACTTGGTGTGGAAGGAAAGCTAGGCAATACGAATATGGATATCTCCTCCTTTGTAACCGACCTTGTGTAACCCTAACCCTCTCCGGTGTCTATATAAACCAGAGGGTTTTAGTCCCTAGGACAACAATCACAACATACAATCATACCGTAGGCTAGCTTCTAGGGTTTAGCCTCTCTGATCTCATGGTAGATCTACTCTTGTACTACACATATCATCAATATTAATCAAGCAGGACGTAGGGTTTTACCTCCATCGAGAGGGCCCAAACCTGGGTAAAACTTCGTGTCCCCTGCCTCTTGTTACCATCCGGCCTAGACGCACAGTTCGGGACCCCCTACCGGAGATCCGCCGGTTTTGACACCGACAGGTACAGAAGGTTGTGCTTCTAGTTTCATCCATCTCATGCTCATCAAACGGAATCCACTAACAAGGTTGATAAAGTCTTGTTAACAAACTCATTCCGGTTAACATGAAACCGGAGAAATTTCAAATAACACTGGGTTACCTCAACGGAGATATGCACATCCCCAACAATAAGTATATCATATTTCTTCTTGACAGTAGGAAGAGGAAATTCAAAACCTCCAAATATAATTGATGGAATTTTTCTGATAGAATTGATACTATGAACTTGAGGTTTTTTCCTCGGAAAGTGTACCGTATGCTCATTACCATTAACATGAAAAGTGACATTGCCTTTAGTGCAATCAATAACAGCCCCTGCAGTATTTAAAAAGGGTCTTCCAAGAATAATAGACATACTATCGTCCTCGGGAATATCAAGAATAACAAAGTCCGTTAAAATGGTAACATTTGCAACTACAACAGGCACATCCTCACAAATACCGACAGGTATAGCAGTTGATTTATCAGCCATTTGCAAAGATATTTCAGTAGGTGTCAACTTATTCAAGTCAAGTCTATGATATAAAGAGAGAGGCATAACACTAACACCGGCTCCAAGATCACATAAAGCAGTTTTAACATAGTTTCTTTTAATAGAGCATGGTATAGTAGGTACTCCGGGATCTCCAAGTTTCTTTTGTATTCCACCTTTAAAAGTATAATTAGCAAGCATGGTGGAAATTTCAGCTTCCAGTATCTTTCTTTTATTTGTAACAATATCTTTCATGTATTTAGCATAAGGATTCATTTTGAGCATATCAGTGAATCGCATACGTAAAAAGATAGGTCTAATCATTTCAGCAAAGCGCTCAAAATCCTCATCGTCCTTTTTCTTGGATAGTTTGGGAGGAAAAGGCATGGGTTTCTGAACCCAAGGTTCTCTTTATTTACCATGTTTTCTAGCAACAGAATCTTTCTTATCATAACGTTGATTCTTTGATTCTGGGTTATCAAGATCAACAGCAGGTTCAATTTCTACATCATTATCATTACTAGGTTGAGCGTCATTATGAACATCATCATTGGCATTTTCATTAGGTTCAGGTTCATTACCAGATTGTGTTTCAGCATCAGAAATAGAAATATCATTTGGATTATCAGGTGGTTCAGCAATAGGTTCACTAGAAGTTTGCACAGTTCTATCATTCTTCTTTTTCTTCTTTTTAGAAGAACTAGGTGCATCAATTTTATTTCTCTGAGAATCTTGCTCAATTCTCCTAGGGTGGCCTTCAGGATACAAAGGTTCCTGAGTCATTCTACCAGTTCTAGTAGCCGCTTTAACAGCATAATCATTTTTCTTACTATTCATTTCATCGAGCAATTCTTTTTGAGCTTTAAGTACTTGTTCTACTTGAGTGGTAACCATAGAAGCATGTTTGCTAACAAGTTTAAGTTCACCTCTAATATTAGCCATATAATCACCCAAGTATTTAATCATATCAACATCTTGTTTTAATTGTCTACCAAAATAAGCATTGAAGTCTTATTGCTTAAACATAAATCTATCAAACTCATCCAAGCACTGACTAGCAATTTTAGTAGGAGGGATTTCAGCTTTATCATATCTATAGAGAGAATTTACCTTTACGACCTGTGTCGGGTTATCGGGATCAGGAGGTTCTTCAATAAATAAAGGATTAAGATCATATGTTTCTTCAACAGGCGGTAAATTAAGACCATGTATTTCTTCAATAGGAGGTAAATTCTTAACATCTTCAGCTTTAATACCTTTTTCTTTCATAGATTTCTTTGCCTCTTGCATATCTTCGTGACTGAGAAATAGAACACCTCTCTTCTTCGGAGTTGGTTTAGGCATATGATCATTAATTGGAGCAGGAGCTGGCTTAGGAGGTGCCCAATTATTTTCATTTGTCAACATATTGTTCAATAGGATTTCAGCTTCATCCGGTGTTCTTTCCCTGAAAAGAGAACCAACACAACTATCTAGGTAATCTCTGGGGGCATCTGTTAGTCCATTATAAAAGATATCAAGTATTTCATTTTTCTTAAGAGGATGATCAGGCAAAGCATTAAGTAACTTGAGAAGCCTCCCCCAAGCTTGTGGGAGACTCTCTTCTTTGATTTGCACAAAGTTGTATATTTCCTTTAAAGCAGCTTGTTTCTTATGACCAGGGAAATATTTAGCAGAGAAGTAATAAATCATATCCTGGGGGCTACGCACACAACCAGGATCAAGAGAATTAAACCATATCTTAGCATCACCCTTTAATGAGAACGGAAATATTTTGAGGATATAAAAGTAGCGAGATCTCTCATCATTACTGAACAAGGTGGCTATATCTTTTAATTTAGTAAGATGTGCCACAACAGTTTCAGATTCATAACCATGGAAAGGATCAGATTCAACTAAAGTAATTATATCAAGATCAACAGAGAATTCAAAATCCTTATCAGTAACAAAGATAGGTGAAGTAGCAAAAGCAGGGTCAGGTTTCATTCTAGCATTTAGAGATTGCTTACTCCATTTAGCTAATAATCTTTTAAGTTCACGTCTATCTTTGCAAGCTAAAATAGCAAAAGAAGCTTCTTGATCAAATAAATAACCCTCAGGAATAACAAGTGATTCTTCATCATCACTTTCATCATTATAATCAGAGTCCATATTTTCAGTTTCTCTAGCCCTAGCAAGTTGTTCTTCCAGAAAATCACTAAGTGGCATAGTAGTATCAGGCATAGAGGTAGTTTCATCATAAGTGTCATGCATAGCACAAGTGGCATCATCAATAACATGCAACATATCAGAACGAATAGCAGAAGCAGGTGTAGGTGTCGCAAATTTACTCATAACAGAAGGTGAATCAAGTGCGGAGCTAGATGGAAGTTCCTTACCTCCCCTCGTAGTTGAGGGATAGATCTTGGTTTTTGGAGCTCTCAAGTTCTTCATAGTGTCCAGCAGATATAAATCCCAGGTGACTCAAAGAATAGAGCTATGCTCCCCGGCAACGGCGCCAGAAATTAGTCTTGATGACCCACAATGTCGGGGGTTTGGTGCGACATATGACAAAGGATGGCTTATCATGGTGGGGGCGAGTAGAACGTCGCCGGTGCCTGGAAACGGGATGATGCGAAGACATGCACGCCGGCGAATCTTACCCAGCTTCAGGGCTCTCCGAGGAGATAATACCCCTACTGCTGCTCTGCGGGGTCTCCGCATGATCACTATGGCAAAGTGTTTACACGGTTGCTCATTGAGCTGTTTCTAGGAGGTAGGAGAGGGCAAGGCTAGCTCTCTCCCTTCTATATAATCTGGTCTAGAGCTAATGGGTTCCAACCCTTTGCATGGGTGCCCTGGGGGGTTTATATAGGCCTACCCCCCAGGGCAACAAGGGTAATCCGGCTGGACGCGGGCCCAGCCGTCAGCGCCTCTGGCCTCCGTCTTCTCGGCCGACCGCTGGGGCCCGCCGGCTGGCGGGCCCTGCTGACTGGCCCGGTACGGAGCCGACACATCTTAATTACTGGCACGTGGGCCCCGAGGGAGGGCTCGGCCGACTCCCAGGGGCCGACTCCCGACGGGTTCGACTGGTGGTCCTCTTGCCGTCTCCTGGGGTCTCACTGACTGGTGGAGCCCGCTGCCTCTAGGCCGTACAGACAAGCCGTCGTGGGTGCAGGATTCGGCCCTGTGGTGCTGATGTTAGGGCCGGCATGGCAACAGTGCCATGCCGCACGGAGATCTTCTGGGGTACGGCATGTTGTGGACACGCCTGCCCTTGGTAAGGGGTAGGGGCGGGCTTCATCGTTGCCACTCCCCTGCCCCGTCCCACTTGATGAGGTCGTGGGGGGTGTTGGAGTCGCAGGCCGGCTCCCCAAAGCCGGCTTCTCTGGAAGTCGCCAGTCGGGTGTCGGCTTTCCCCGAAGTCGTCTCTGGGACTCGGCCGTGAGTGGTTAGTTGGCCATCTTGCCGTTGGCTTCTTGAAGGCGGCTCTTCGTCCTGGGGTCTTGAGGGGCGCAGCCTGCCCCGATGTTTTGAAAGGTTCTGGGGCTCGAGTTGGCCTACCCGTGGCCCATTACTCCGACAGTAGTCCCCGAAGCTGGTGAGGCGCCACGGACGATCGGCCGGGAAGCCTCAGCAGTTTCTCTTTCCGGGTGCTCAGCACATGGTCTTTGATTGACTTCTGCCGGGCCGACTAGAAGGAGTCGGACTCGCTCAATTCGGACTCACTCAATTCCGACTCGCACAATATTTCAAACGTCGCGGCGGGATCCAAGTAGCGTAATGGCTAAGCCTCCAGGCCGCCGCCCGTTCTAGGCCTGTCATGCGACGACACATGGCCGGGCCGTCCTGCCAGCCTACGCGAGCGACGGGACGGACCCATAGGCAGGGCCCGCCACTACCGTGCCTCGGCGCCCGAGCGGATCCGCTCCGGCCCCGGCGGACGGTTGGGATTCCCGTGGAGTTACTGCGCGCAGTAACTTTATTGTGGAGCGTGCGGGTCGTGGGGCCGTGGGCGCAGTAAATCCCCACGTCCGCCCCCTCGGCTTCGCAACCCACGGGGCTATAAGTAGGGGGAAGAGGGGGCACGCGCGCCCCTCCTTCCCACCACTCCTCGCTTTCTTCCTTCTTCTTCGCTCCGCCGCACGCCCAAGCTCCGGCGAACGCCGCGGCGATCAGCTCACGATGAGTTCTTCCTCCGCTGCCGCGCCTCCCTCGGTGCGCTCCGGCACCTGGGACGGCTCCGAAGTTCATGATGACCACATCGAGTTCCTCCGGCGGATTCGTCGGCTCCCCGGCGAGGATCACGTGCAGGTGCGTCTTGCGCCTAAGGGGGAGATTTCCCCCGCGCCGCAGGAGGGCGAGCGGTTCATCTTCCGCTCGCACTACCTGCGCGGGTTGGGGCTGCCGGCGAGCAGTTTCTTCCGATCCTTCCTGGAGTTCTACGGCCTCCAGCCGCACCACCTCACCCCCAACACAATGGTGCTGTTGTCCGCCTTCGTGGCCTTGTGCGAAGGCTTCCTGAGAGTCCTCCCCACCCTCGAGCTCTGGGGGGAGTTCTTCTTCTCCAAGCTCGGCACCCAGGCCGCGGGCGTGCCGGCTCAGTGTGGCGCTTTCATCGCCGTGCGAAGGTCGGGGGCCGACAATCCCTTCCCCTGCATCTTGCTGATAAAGTCGGTGAGGATGTGGCAGAGATCCTACTTTTACGTCAGGAACGTCTCCGCGAGGGGGGACTGGGTCAACCTGCCGGCTTTCGAAGCCGGCCCGCCGGCTGGGCGACTGCTCAACTGGTCATATCGGGCCAAGTCGCTGACGCCTGCAGGAGCCGGCGCCATCGCACGACTCCGAGTGCTGACGCAGTCGGAGGGTTTGACTGGTCCAGACCTGCTGGCCGCCTTCGTGGCACGCCGAGTTCTCCCACTCCAAGGCCGCCCCCACATGATATGCCAGATGAGCGGGCACCGCGACCCAAGTCGGATGTGCACCAAGGACATGCCTCACGAAGAGGTGGCCTTCATGGTGAACTACCTCTCGGACAGCAAGCTCCTGGAGGATTGGCGGTTCGGCAAGGAGCCGTACTCCCGCGCCAACCCCCCGCCCGTGGTGAGTTGCCTTTCCCTTCTTTCTTTGGATTGTCTTCTCTCTCGCCGAGTTTGTTTTGATCAGTCGGCTTTGGTCAGAATCCCCTCCTCCACCCGCCAGCCGGCACCTCGGGGCCCGCCCGTGAGTTCCTCGCCTCTCGGGCGGATAGCAACGTCGACGACCCCGATCTGGGGGCGGCGGCTCTGGAGGACGACTCCAAGGGAGGAGGAGGAGGAACAGCAGGTGACTTCAGGCCTTCGGCTACTTTCACTGACTGGCCTGACGACGACGCCGAGGGGGAAGTCGCCCCCCGCCATCGGCAAGGAGCCAGCCAGCCTGGCATGGGCTCTTCTGCCGCGCCGGGTGCTCCAGGCGGCGGGAAGAAGCGTAGGGCCGTGCCGACCTTGTTCGGCAGTCGGCCGAAGAAACCCAAAGGTTCGGCTACGGCAACCCGGCGGGACGAGGTGGCCGCGAAGGCCATCTGCTTTCGTAAGGAAGTGAAGAAGCCGCCATTGGTCTCCGCGTGAGTATTCTGACTCAATGCTTTATTCTTTCTTTGTGACTCTGTCTGAGTCTTTACTTGCTTCCCTTGCTTCACGGCTCCCCTCACTCTTGAGAGGGTCACCGCCGCCTGCGTCATGGGGTCAGCAGCGACGTCCGCCACCACTCGGCGGATTGACCCCGCTGCCGACCTCCGGGAGGCGATAGAGCAGAATCCGCAGGAGAAGCGCAACGAAGAAGAGGCCGTTCGCCTGGAGAAGGCGGAGGCCGACAGGGCGGAGGCCTCCGCCAAGAAAAAACTGGCAGAGGCCGAAGCCGCCACCGCGACGAAGCGGCAGGCTGAGGAAGCCGCACGCCGCCACTCGGCGGTGTTCGTCACCCCGTTGAACTCTGCGCCGCCGCCTCCGGAGTTCACTGGGCAGACTGGAGAAGCCGGCGGGGAGAACCCCGTCGTGGAGAGGGAAGGCGGCGACCCCTCTACGCCGGACGTGAACGTTCCGCCGCCGCCTCCGCCGCCGTCTGAAGGTGCGCAAGCAAAGCAGCCAGCGGACCCTCCGGTGCCGCCGACCGAAGACGAGGCCGTGGCAAGGCTACTCCTCCAAGTCGGCTCGCCAACGCGCCGCCGTCTGGAGAAGGTGACTTCGGCACCCCGCCCCCTGGAAGCCGGCACCGCCATCTCGGCGATCCCAGACGCCGAAGCGACGAGTGCCGCGCCCATTGGGTGGGTGCGAGGAGGCGGCACAGGGCCGTTGAACCATGCGCTTTTGGATGTCCAGGCGAAGCTTCGTGCCGAGGGCGACGCTCTCCAGAATTGCACCAAGGCGTACTTGGCGTCGCGGGCAGCCGGCCGGGTATGTTTTTCCTTTGGTCTTTGTTTTCTTGTTCCTCTCTATGGGGGCGCGCCAGCGCACCCACTAGGTGTAGTCCCCGAGTTTCGGGCTGGCTGCTGAGCAGGCGGCCTGGAACTCCAATTGATGAACTCTAGGTATTAACTTTTTGTCTGAAACGTTTGTCGCAGGACTACCACAACCTCCGCGTTACTGCCTTCAACCGTAACGTTGAAGAGCTGGGCAACCGGACCGCCGATTTGTCGGAGAGCCGGAGTAAGTCTTTTTCCTTCTTTGCGGGGGCGCGCTGGCGCACCCGCGGGCTGTAGTCCCCAAGATTCGGGCCGCCTGCTGAGCAGTCGGGCCGGATCTCCCCGGCGACCTTCTTTACCTGATGACTTAACGCCTTTTTTCTTCCTTCTTTTCAGGAGCCAACGCTGCTCTTCAACAGCAGCTGAGCGACGCCAACTCCGCTTTGCGCGCCAAAGAGGAGGAGTGCAGAAAGCTCGCCACGGAGCGTGACCTGCTGGCCACTCAATTGGCAGAGCAGAAGGAGCTTCTTGTGAAGACGCAGAGGGAGGCGGAGGAGACGGAGACCGCCCTCCTGGCCGAGTTCACGAGCGAGCGCTCCTCCTGGTCTGACAAGGAGGCGCTGCTGGCCTCCGGCTTCCATGAGATCAAAGACATCGTTGATGGTGAGTTTCTTTACTTTCTTTCTTCGAGCTGCCGATTTAAGTCATGCTGACTCCCGGTTTTTGACTTGCTTCTTTGTTTCTTCTTGTCTTTGCAGACTTCTTTCCTGGGCACTCGCAGGCCGCCATCCAAGCCATCGAGGCTGACGGAGAAGGTCGGAGGGCGGAGGGCGCAGAGATTGCCGCCGACGCCCCCCGAACTCTTGACGAGCACATCCTGAGCATCGAGGCTCGCCTTCGGCCGGCTCATCGGATGCTGCGCCGGCTTCAGCGTGTTGGTGCCTAGGCGATTGCTGCCCTATGGCCGGACATGCAGGCTCCGCGCACCCCCAGCCTGACGGCCGACTGGCTAGAGGTCGCGGCTGGTCGTCTTGAGGCCTGGAAGGGCTCTTCGGCCCGAGCTGGAGCGCGCCGGGCCTTGGAGTTCATCAAGGCATGGTATCTGGGGCTGGATCTAGACCGGCTGGCCACGCTTCGGTCGGAGGCCCAGCCGGAGCTGGCAGCTGTGGAAGACGCCCTCGTCAAGCGTGCTGCGGCGATCGCCGAGTACGCCGATACCAGCATCTTCATCCCTGAGCGGTCTGAAGACGGCGAGGAGGTACCGCCAGAGTGGTTTGGGATGAACCCAGACTACGGCGAGGACTCGGCGGAGGTGATTGGCTCCAGCGTCGAGGAGGAAGGCGAGGCGGAGGACGGAGGCGAGATGGAGGCACCAGAAGACGGAGCAGACGGCCAGCCTCAGCTCGACCGCGCCTCCAGCAATGAGCCACGTGCGACCGACCCGACTGCTGCTGGAGGCGATCAAGCCGAGACTAGCCAGCCGGCCGCCTCGACGCCTGACGTTGCCGCCTCCTCCGATCCTCCGAATCCGTCTGCTGCTTCCTAAGCTGCCGCTTTACCTTTATTTTATCTGCTTCAGTAGTCTTTGAAGAACTTGTTAATTCACACAATTCCACCCGCGGGGTGTATTTTGAACTTCTGCTCGAAGATTCGGCCAAGGGCCTATGTTATGTAAATATATTTATCCGAGTTCTATCTTTTCTTGCTCGTTGCTCTTTTGGCTTTTTTCCTTTGCTGCTTTCTCTTAGTTGCCTGCCTTGCCAATTGGACAGCCGCTCTGCGGACTGCCGCTGGATCAAATGCTTGGCTACTTTGGGAAGGCAAGTACTTAGCCGTTTTAAGAGTTTTTTGAGCAAGTTGAATAGAAGACGGTAATCCGACTTTTCGAGAGTCGGTTTGCGAGAGAGGCTGGAAGCTGTCTTGAGCTATGCTTTATGCTTTGAGTCCTTAACCATTTTTCATGCGAACACCCATTCTACCTTGCCTCTGCCCACCGTACAGTCGCTCTGCGAGCTGCGGCTTTTGACAGAAGACGGTTTAGGTGTCACACACTACTTGTCCGGCTGCAGGAAGCATTTCATAGTGCAAGGCGGCAAGTCCCCGGGCCGACTTGTCGAGCCCGGTGCCAAGCGGCATGACAAAGAGTAACATACTTGTAGGCATAATTTTTATCATAGAGACAAAAGAGGGCAGTCCCCGAGTTCGTCTCGGGGGGCCCGAAGTCTTGGTACTTTAATACAAAAGGTAGCGTGGTACATACTACATCAACTGTAAAATCTTCGGAGGAGATTTGCATTCCATGGCCGCTCTGTCTCCTTGCCGGAGTCGTCCCTCTTGCGTGCTCGGGGCTTCTGAGCGTCAATCAGGTAGTAGGAGTCGTTGCCCAGTACTTTGCTGATGATGAAAGGGCCTTCCCAAGGCGCCGACAGCTTGTGCTGGCCGGCCGTTCGCTGGATCAGCCGGAGAACAAGGTCGCCTTCTTGGAAAGATCTTGGCCCGACCTTCCTGTTGTGGTATCGGCACATGCTCTGCTGGTAGATGCTGGACCGGCTGAGTGTCAATAGCCGGCCCTCTTCCAGCAGATCGACGCCGTCTTGTCGTGCTTCTTCTGCTTCCTCCTCTGTGTACATGGTGACTCATGGGGAATCAAACTCTATGTCCGTTGGGATGACGGCTTCGGCACCATAGACGAGGAAGAAAGGCGTGAAGCCGGTTGACTTGTTTGGAGTCGTGCGCAGACTCCAGAGGATGGCTGGTAGCTCATCGAGCCAGCAGCCAGTCGAGCGCTCCAGAGGCTCGATCAGCCGGGGCTTGATGCTGGACAGGATGAGGCCGTTTGCTCGCTCCACCTGGTCGTTTGACTGTGGATGGGCGACGGACGCTAGGTCCAGTCGGATGCCCTGTGTTGCGCAAAAACGGGCCAAGGCGCCTTTGGCGAAATTTGTGCCGTTGTCGGTGATGATGCTGTGTGGTATGCCGTACCGAATTGTGATATCAGCGATGAAAGTCACGGCAGTTGGACCGTTTAGCTTCTTAATTGGCTTCGCTTCTATCCACTTGGTGAACTTGTCCACTGCGACAAGTAAGTGAGTTAAGCCACCTCGTGCTGTCTTGAATGGTCCCACCATGTCTAGACCCCAAACTGCGAAAGGCCAGGCAATGGGGATGGTCTTGAGTGCAGAAGCTGGCTGGTGTGGCTTGGAGCTGAACTTCTGGCACCCTTTGCATTTTTGGACCAACTCCTTGGCCTCTTCCAAGGCAGTTGGCCAGAAGAAACCGTGTCGAAAGGCTTTGGCGACGAGTGCTCTTGAAGCCGCATGGTGGCCGCACTCGCCTTGATGGATGTCTTTGAGAATCGCTTGGCCTTGCTCTGGCTCTACGCAGCGCTGGTAGACACCAGTGACGCTGCGCCTGACCAGCTCTCTGTTGACTATGGTGTAGGCTGCCGCCCGGTGTTGTATTTGCCAAGCTGAGGTCTCATCAGTCGGCAGCTCTTTGTTCACCAGGAATTTGAGGATGGGCTGGGCCCATGAGGGTGCTGCTATTTCTTCGACTGCCAGAACTGCGACTTGGACGAGGGCGGTTGGGCTGGGAGGCGGCGGGTTGGAGTCAACAACCGCTTGCTGGGTTAATGAAGTCCCCAGGCTGACTGGCGCGGTCCTTGGGCCGAGTTCTGGAGTCTTCGAGTCCGCCACCGTAGTCCCCAGGCCGGGTTTGACTGTGGCGGCTTTGGAGTCATCCGCCAAAATCCCCGTATCGACTGTCGGAGCTCTGGAGTCGGATCCGACATCTTTGGGAGGAGCCGGCACAAAAATGGAGTCTGATTCTGGTGAAGGCTTGACAGACAGCTTGAGGAGGCGTTGAAGGGCGACGCCAGGTGGTATTGCTTGGCGGGTGGAGCCGACTCGTGCCAAGGCATATGCTTGGTCGTTGTCGTTTCTTGGCACATGGAGAAACTCGCACCCTTTGAAATACCCGCTGAGTTGCTGCACAAGGAAACGGTAACTCGCCATGTTTGCATCTTTAACGTCCCAGTCGCCAGATGATTGCTGGATCACTAAGTCCGAGTCGCCATAACACAAGATCCGGCGGATGCCAAGTTCTTTGGCAAGCCGAAGCCCATGAATGAGCGCCTCGTACTCGGCGACGGGGGAACGTAGTAATTTCAAAAAATTTTCCTACGCACACGCAAGATCATGGTGATGCATAGCAACGAGAGGGGAGAGTGTGATCTACGTACCCTTGTAGATAGACAATGGAAGCGTTTGGTTGAAGTAGTCGTACGTCTCCACGGCCCAACCGATCAAGCACTGAAACTACGGCACCTCCGAGTTTTAGCACACGTTCAGCTCGATGACGATCCCCGGACTCCGATCCAGCAAAGTGTCGGGGAAGAGTTCCGTCAGCACGATGGCGTGGTGACGATCTTGATGTACTACTGTCGCAGGGCTTCGCCTAAGCACCGCTACAATATTATCGAGGACTATGGTGGCAGGGGGCGCCGCACACGGCTAAGATTATGATCATGTGGATCAACTTGTGTGTCTCTGGGGTGCCCTTGCCTCCATATATAAAGGTTCAAGAGGGGGAGGCCGGCCGGTCACCATAGGGCGCGCCAGGAGGAGTCCTACTCCCTCCGGGAGTAGGACTTCTCCCCCAATCCTAGTTGGAATAGGATTCGTGAGGTGGAAAGAGAGAGAGAGAAGGAGGGGGGCGCCGGCCCCCTCTCTCCTTGTCCTATTCGGACTAGGGGGGAGGGGCGCGTGGCCCTAGCCCTGGCCGCCTCTCCTCTTCTTCCACTAAGGCCCATTAAGGCCCATTTAGCTTCCGGGGGGTTCTGGTAACCTCCCGGTAATCCCGTAAAATCCCGATTTCACCCGGAACACTTCCGATATCCAAACATAGGCTTCCAATATATCAATCTTTATGTCTCGACCATTCGAGACTCCTCGTCATGTCCGTGATCACATCCGGGACTCCGAACTAACTTCAGTACATCAAAACTCATAAACTCATAATATAACTGTCATCGAAACCTTAAGCGTGCGGACCCTACGGGTTCGAGAACAATGTAGACATGACCGAGACACGTCTCCGGTCAATAACCAATAGCGGAACCTGGATGTTCATATTGGCTCCTACATATTCTACAAAGATCTTTATCGGTCAGACCTTAAAACAACATACGTTGTTCCCTTTGTCATCGGTATGTTACTTGCCCGAGATTCGATCGTCGGTTATCTCAATACCTAGTTTCAATCTCGTTTCCGGCAAGTCTCTTTACTCGGTTCCGATAATACATCATCCTCGCAACTAACTCATTAGTTGCAATGCTTGCAAGGCTTATGTGATGTGCATTACCGAGAGGGCCCAGAGATTACCTTCTTCCGAAAATCGGAGTGACAAATCCTAATCTTGAATACCCAAACCCCAACATTGTACCTTTGGAGACACCTGTAGAGCTCCTATAATCACCAGTTACATTGTGACGTTTGGTAGCCACACAAAGTGTTCCTCCGGCAAACGGAGTTGCATAATCTCATATGCATACGGAACATGTATAAGTCATGAAGAAAGCAATAGCAACATACTAAACATATCGGGTGCTAAGCTAATGGAATGGGTCATGTCAATCAGATCATTCACTAATGATGTGATCCCGTTAATCAAATAACAACTCTTTGTTCATGGTTAGGAAACATAACCATCTTTGATTAACGAGCTAGTCAAGTAGAGGCATACTAGTGACACTCTGTTTGTCTATGTATTCACACATGTATTATGTTTTCGGTTAATACAATTCTAGCATGAATAATAAACATTTATCATGATATAAGGAAATAAATAATAACTTTATTATTGCCTCTAGGGCATATTTCCTTCAGTCTCCCACTTGCACTAGAGTCAATAATCTAGTTCACATCGCCATGTGATTCAACACTAAGAGTTCACATCACCATGTGATTAACACCCATAGTTCACATCGTCATGTGACCTATACCCAAAGGGTTTACTAGAGTCAATAATCTAGTTCACATCATTTATGTGATTAACACCCAAAGAGTACTAAGGTGTGATCATGTTTTGCTTGTGAGATAATTTTAGTCAACGGGTCTGTCACATACAGATCCGTAAGTATTTTGCGAATTCTATGTCTACAATGCTCTGCACGGAGCTACTCTAGCTAATTGCTCCCACTTTCAATATGTATCTAGATCGAGACTTAGAGTCATCCAGATCTGTGTCAAAACTTGCATCGACGTAACTTTTTACGACGAACCTTTTGTCACCTCCATAATCGAGAAATATTTCCTTATTCCACTAAGGATAATTTTGACCAATGTCCAGTGATCTACTCTTAGATCACTATTGTACTCCCTTGCTTAACACAGTGTAGGGTATACAATAGATCTGGTACACATCATGGCATACTTTATAGAACCTATGGCTGAGGCATAGGGAATGACTTTCATTCTCTTTCTATCTTCTGCCGTGGTCGGGCTTTGAGTCTTACTCAATTTCATACCTTGTAACACAGCCAAGAACTCTTTCTTTGACTGTTCCATTTTTGAACTACTTCAAAATATTGTCAAGGTATGTACTCATTGAAAAAACTTATCAAGCGTCTTGATCTATCTCTATAGATTTTGATGCTTAATATGTAAGCAGCTTCACCGAGGTCTTTCTTTGAAAAACTTCTTTAAAAACACTCCTTTATGCTTTGCAGAATAATTCTACATTATTTCCGATCAACAATATGTCATTCACATATACTTATCAGAAATGTTGTAGTGCTCCCACTCACTTTCTTGTAAATACAGGCTTCACCGCAAGTCTGTATAAAACTATATGCTTTGATCATACTATCAAAGCGTTTATTCCAACTCCGAGAGGCTTGCACCAGTCCATAAATGGATCGCTGGAGCTTGCACACTTTGTTAGCTCCTTTTGGATCGACAAAACCTTCCGGCTGCATCATATACAACTCTTCTTCCAGAAATCCATTCAGGAATGCAGTTTTGACATCCATTTGCTGGATTTCATAAAATGCGGCAATTGCTAACATGATTCGGACAGACTTAAGCATAGATACGAGTGAGAAACTCTCATCATAGTCAACACCTTGAACTTGTCGAAAACCTTTTTGCGACAATTCTAGCTTTGTAGATAGTAACACTACTATCAGCGTCCGTCTTCCTCTTGAAGATCCATTTAATCTCAATGGCTCGCCGATCATGGGCAAGTCAATCAAAGTCCATACTTTGTTCTCATACATGGATCTCATCTCAGATTTCATGGCCTCAAGCCATTTCGCGGAATCTGGGCTCATCATCGCTTCCTCATAGTTCGTAGGCTCGTCATGGTCAAGTAACATGACCTCCAGAACAGGATTACCGTACCACTCTGGTGTGGATCTCACTCTGGTTTACCTGCGAGGTTCGGTAGTAACTTGATCTGAAGTTACATGATCATCATCATTAGCTTTCTCACTAATTGGTGTAGTAGTCACAGGAACAAAATTTTGTGATGAACTACTTTCCAATAAGGGAGCAGCTACAGTTACCTCATCAAGTTCTACTTTCCTCCCACTCACTTCTTTCGAGAGAAACTCCTTCTCTAGAAAGGATCCATTCTCAGCAATGAATATCTTGCCTTCGGATCTGTGATAGAAGGTGTACCCAACATTTTCTTTTGGGTATCCTATGAAGACGCACTTCTCCGATTTGGGTTTGAGCTTATCAGGTTGAAACTTTTTCACATAAGCATTGGAACCTCAAACTTTAAGAAACGACAGCTTAGGTTTCTTGCCAAACCATAGTTCATACGGTGTCGTCTCAACGGATCTAGATGGTGCCCTATTTAATGTGAATGTAGCTATCTCTAATGCATAACCCCAAAACGATAGTGGTAAATTGGTAAGAGACATCATAGATCACACCATATCTAATAAAGTACGGGTTCACATGACGTTCGGACACACCTATTACATTGTGGTTTTCTCACATCTTTTGCTCGTTCCTCAACTAGCGCTAGCTTTTTTTTTTTTGTTTTGTTTGTTGTTTTTGTTGTTTTTTTTTTTTTTGTTTTTTTTTTTTTTGTTGTTTTTTGTTGTTGTTGTTTTGTTTTTTTTGTTGTTGTTGTTGTTTTTTTGTTGTTGTTGTTGTTGTTGTTGTTGTTTGTTGTTGTTGTTGTGTTGCTAGTGTGGCGTGAGTAGTGAAACTATTTCACATTGTTTTTAACTGAAGGCCAAACTCGTAACTCAAATATCTCTTCTCTACGATCAGATCGTAGAAACTTTATTTTCTTGTTACGATGATTTTCACTTCACTCTGAAATTCTTTGAACTTTTCAAATGTTTCAGACTTATGTTTCATCAAGTAAATATACTCATATCTGCTCAAATCATCTGTGAAGATCAGAAAATAATGATACCTGTCGCGAGCCTCAATATTCATCGGACCACATACATCAGTATGTATGATTTCCAACAAATCTGTTGCTCGCTCCATTGTTCCGAAGAACAGAGTCTTAGTCATCTTGCCCATGAGGCATGGTTCGCAAGCATCAACTGATTCATAATCAAGTGATTCCAAAAGCCCATCAGCATGGAGTTTCTTCATGCGCTTTACACCAATATGACCTAAACGGCAGTGCCACAAATAAGTTGCACTATCATTATTAACTTTGCATCTTTTGGTTTCAATATTATGATTATGTGTATCACTACGATCGAGATCCAACGAACTATTTTCATTGGGTGTGTAACCATATAAGGTTTTATTCATGTAAACAGAACAACAATTTATTCTCTTACTTAAATGAATAACCGTATTACAATAAACATGATCAAATCATATTCATGCTTAACGCAAACACCAAATAACACTTATTCAGGTTCAACACTAATCCCGAAAGTATAGGGAGTGTGCGATGATGATCATATCAATCTTGGAACCACTTCCAACACACATCGTCACTTCACCCTTAACTAGTCTCTGTTTATTCTGCAACTCCCGTTTCGAGTTACTAATCTTAGCAACTGAACTAGTATCAAATACTGAGGGGTTGCTATAAACACTAGTAAAGTACACATCAATAACATGTATATCAAATATACTTATGTTCACTTTGCCATCCTTCTTATCCGCCAATCACTTGGGGTAGTTCCGCTTCCAGTGACCAGTCCCTTTGCAGTAGAAACACTTAGTCTCAGGCTTAGGACCAGACTTGGGCTTCTTCACTTGAGCAGCAACTTGCTTGCTGTTCTTCTTGAAGTTCCCCTTCTTCCCTCTGCCCTTTTCTTGAAACTAGTGGTCTTGTCTACCATCAACACTTGATGTTTTTCTCGATTTCTACCTTCGTCAATTTCCGCATTACGAAGAGCTTGGGAATCGTTTCCGTTATCCCTTGCATATCATAGTTCATCACGAAGTTCTACTAACTTGGTGATGGTGACTAGAGAATTCTGTCAATCACTATCTTATCTGGAAGATTAACTCCCACTTGATTCAAGCGATTGTAGTACTCAGACAATCTGAGCACATGCTCACTAGTTGAGCGATTCTCCTCCATCTTTTAGCTATAGAACTTGTTGGAGACTTCATATCTCTCAACTCGGGTATTTGCTTGAAATATTAACTTCAACTCCTGGAACATCTCATATGTTCCATGACGTTCAAAACGTCTTTGAAGTCCCGATTCTAAGCCGTTAAGCATGGTGCACTAAACTATCAAGTAGTCATCATATTGAGCTAGCCAAACGTTCATAACGTCTGCATCTGCTCCTGCAATAGGTCTGTCACCTAGCGGTGCATCAAGGACATAATTCTTCTGTGCAGCAATGAGGATAAACCTCAGATCACGGATCCAATCCGCATCATTGCTACTAACATTTTTCAACACAATTTTCTCTAGGAACATATCAAAATAAACACAGGGAAGCAACAACGCGAGCTATTGATCTACAACATAATTTGCAAAATACTACCAGGACTAAGTTCATGATAAATTTAAAGTTCAGTGTATCATATTACTTAAGAACTCCCACTTAGACAGACATCCCTCTAATCTTCTAAGTGATCACGTGATCCAAATCAACTAAACCATAACCGATCATTACGTGAAATGGAGTAGTTTTCAATGGTGAACATCACTATGTTGATCATATCTACTATATGATTCACGCTCGACCTTTAGGTCTCAGTGCTCCCAGGCCATATCTGCATATGCTAGGCTCGTCAAGTCTAACCTGAGTATTCTGCATGTGCAAAAACTGGCTTGCACCCATTGTAGATGGACGTAGAGCTTATCACACCCGATCATCACATGGTGTCTGGGCACGACGAACTTTGGCAACGGTACATACTCAGGGAGAACACTTTTATCTTGAAATTTAGTGAGAGATCATCTTATAATGCTACCGTCAATCAAAGCAAGATAAGATGCATAAAAGATAAACATCACATGCAATCAATATAAGTGATATGATATGGCCATCATCATCTTGTGCTTGTGATCTCCATCTTCGAAGCACCATCGTGATCACCATCGTCACCGGCGCGACACCTTGATCTCCATCGTAGCATCGTTGTCGTCTCGCCAATCTTATGCTTCTACGACTATCGCTACCGCTTAGTGATAAATTAAAGCATTACAGGGCGATTGCATTGCATACAATAAAGCGACAACCATATGGCTCCTGCCAGTTGCCGATAACTCGATTACAAAACATGATCATACAATAAAATATAGCATCATGTTTTGACCATATCACATCACAACATGCCCCGAAAAAACAAGTTAGACGTCCTCTACTTGGTTGTTACAAGTTTTACGTGGCTGCTACGGGCTTAGCAAGAACCGTTCTTACCTACGCATCAAAACCACAACGATAGTTTGTCAAGTTGGTGTTGTTTTAACCTTCACAAGGACCGGGCGTAGCCACACTCGGTTCAACTAAAGTTGGAGAAACTGTCACCCGCAAGCCACCTATGTGCAAAGCACGTCGGGAGAACCAGGTCTCGCGTAAGCGTACGCGTAATGTCGGTCCGGGCCGCTTCATCCAACAATACCGCCGAACCAAAGTATGACATGCTGGTAAGCAGTATGACTTATATCGCCCACAACTCACTTGTGTTCTACTCGTGCATATAACATCAACATATAAAACCTAGGCTCTGATACCACTGTTGGGGAACGTAGTAATTTCAAAAAATTTCCTACGCACACGCAAGATCATGGTGATGCATAGCAACGAGAGGGGAGAGTGTGATCTACGTACCCTTGTAGATCGACAGCGGAAGCATTTGGTTGATGTTAGTCGTACGTCTCCACGGCCCAACCGATCAAGCACCGAACTACGGCACCTCCGAGTTCTAGTACACGTTCAGCTCGATGACGATCCCCGGACTCCGATCCAGCAAAGTGTCGGGGAAGAGTTCCGTCGGCATGACGGTGTGGTGACGATCTTGATGTACTACCGTCGCAGGGCTCCGCCTAAGCACCGCTACAATATTATCGAGGATTATGGTGGTAGGGGGCATCGCACACGGTTAAGAATATGATCACGTGGATCAACTTGTGTCTCTAGGGGTTCCCCTGCCTCCGTATACAAAGGTTCAAGAGGGGGAGGCCGGCGGCCATCATAGGGCGCGCCAGGAGAGTTCCTACTCCCTTCGGGAGTAGGACTCCCCCCCCTTTTCCTAGTTGGAATAGGATTCGTGAGGTGGGAAAAGAGAGAGAGAGAAGGAGGGGAGCGCCGGCCCCCTCTCTCCTTGTCCTATTCGGACTAGGAGTGGAGGGGCGCGCGGCCCAGCCCTGGCCGCCTCTACTCTTCTTCCACTAAGGCCCATATACCTCCCGGGGGGTTTCGGTAACCTCCCGGTACTCCGGTAAAATCCCGATTTCACCCGGAACACTTCCGATATCCAAATATAGGCTTCCAATATATCAATCTTTATGTATCTCGACCATTTCGAGACTCCTCGTCATGTCCGTGATCACATCCGGGACTCCGAACAAACTTCGGTACATCAAAATGCATAAACTCATAATATAACTGTCATCGTAACCTTAAGCGTGCGGACCCTACGGGTTCGAGAACAATGTAGACATGACCGAGACACGTCTCCGGTCAATAACCAATAGCGGAACCTGGATGTTCATATTGCTCCTACATATTCTACGAAGATCTTTTATCGGTCAGACCGCATAACAACATACGTTGTTCCTTTGTCATCGGTATGTTACTTGCCCGAGATTCGATCGTCGGTATCCTATACCTAGTTCAATCTCGTTACCGGCAAGTCTCTTTACTCGTTTTGTAATACATCATCCCGCAACTAACTCATTAGTCGCAATGCTTGCAAGGCTTATGTGATGTGCATTACCGAGAGGGCCCAGAGATACCTCTCCAAAAATTGGAGTGACAAATCCTAATCTCAAAATACGCCAACCCAACATGTACCTTTGGAGACACCTGTAGAGCACCTTTATAATCACCCATTTACGTTGTGATTTTGGTAGCACACAAAGTGTTCCTCCGGCAAACGGGAGTTGCATAATCTCATAGTCATAGGAACATGTATAAGTCATGAAGAAAGCAATAGCAACATACTAAACGATCGGGTGCTAAGCTAATGGAATGGGTCATGTCAATCAGATCATTCACTAATGATGTGATCCCGTTAATCAAATAACAACTCTTTGTTCATGGTTAGGAAACATAACCATCTTTGATTAACGAGCTAGTCAAGTAGAGGCATACTAGTGACACTCTGTTTGTCTATGTATTCACACATGTATTATGTTTCCGGTTAATACAATTCTAGCATGAATAATAAACATTTATCATGATATAAGGAAATAAATAATAACTTTATTATTGCCTCTAGGGCATATTTCCTTCATGGGGCTGGTAGTGGATGGTGTAGGGAGCCAGCTCTATGGCCCATTTAGCCACTCGGCCAGAAGCATCTCGGCTACCAATTATCTTGCAGACCACCGTGATTGTTTGGATCCATATGTTTCATGCTATGGTTAGGTTTACCTTAATACTTTTGTTGTAGTTGCGGATGCTTGCAATAGAGGTTAATCATAAGTGGGATGCTTGTTCAAGTAAGAACAACACCCAAGCACCGGTCCACCCACATATCAAATTATCAAAGTATTGAACGCGAATCATATGAACATGATGAAAACTAGCTTGACGATATTCCCATGTGTCCTCGGGAGCGCTTTTCCTATTATAAGAGTTTGTTTTGGCTTGTCCTTTGCTACAAAAAGGATTGGGCCACCTTGCTACACTTTACTTACTTTTGTTACTTGTTGCTCGTTACAATTTATCCTATCACAAAACTATCTGTTACCACTTATTTCAGTACTTGCAGAGAATACCTTGCTGAAGACCGCTTATCATTTCCTTCTGCTCCTCGTTGGGTTCGACGCTCTTACTTATCGAAAGGACTACGATAGATCCCCTATAATTGTGGGTCATCAAGACTCTTTTCTGGCGCCGTTTCCGGGGAGTGTAGCGCCTTTGGTAGGTGGAATTTGGTAAGGAAAAATTTATATAGTGTGCTGAAATTTACTGTCACTTATTACTATGGAAAGTAATTCTCTGAGGGGCTTATTCGGGGTATCTTCACCCCGTCCAGTAGAGCAAAGAGTTGCTCCTCAACCTACTGAACCTATTGAAAATGAAACTCCTTTTGAATTTCCTTCGGGTATGATGGAAAGACTACTAGCTGACCCTTTTACAGGAGATGGAACAAAGCATCCTGATGAGCACTTAATATATGTGGATGAAGTTTGTGGATTATTTAAGCTTGCCGCTATACCCGATGATGTTGCTAAGAAGAAGGTCTTCCCTTTATCTTTGAAGGGAGACGCATTGGTATGGTATAGGCAATGTGATGATATGAGATCATGGGACTATAAAAAATTGAAGTTGGAATTTCATCAAAAGTATTACCCTATGCATCTTGTTCATCGTGATCACAATTATATATATAATTTCTGGCCTCGCGAAGGAGAAAGCATCGCTCAAGCTTGGGGGAGGCTTAAATCAATGTTATATTCATGCCCCAATCATGAGCTCCAGAGAGAAATAATTATGCAAAGTTTTTATGCTCGGCTTTCTGAAAACAATCGCAACATGCTCGATACTTCTTGTGCTGGCTCTTTTATGATGAAGACTATTGAATTCAGATGGAATTTATTGGATAGAATTAAACACAACTCTGAAGATTGGGACCTCGACGAAGGTAAGGAGTCAGGTATGACACCTAAGTTTGATTGTGTTAAATCTTTTATGGATACCGATATTTTCCGTAAGTTTAGCACTAAATATGGACTTTTTTGGAATGAAGGCTCAAGTAGAGCCCGGCTTTGAATTAACAAAGCCGTCAACCGGCCAGGATTACACAAGGCCACCAAGCATGAGCGACCGAAAGATACATGGGAGCTGACTGAGCAGCTTACAACGCAACGCACACTACTGCACACCAAGAAAATACACGAGAAAGTCCTGCAAGTATGTCGAAGCCCGCTGCACCCCGGGACCAAAGACAGGAAAACAAAGAAGCATCGAGGTTCAGTCAGTAGCATGGAGGCACCGGGGGTCGCCTGACCATGGAGCATCGGACAAAACGAGCACCTGTCTTCCAACGCCGAAGAGGAACCCTATCCTCTCGCCTAGGCTCGAAGGCGCCGCACCATCGGATCGTTGGGAGCTCACCCAAGAGCTAGAGCAGGCACCGGCCGACACACCAGAGCAAGTAAACTATCGGTCCTCGCCATACCAAAGACACACCACATCCGCTGCACTGCCACCTTCCTTGGACACCGAGAAACAGAAGGAAAGCTGCCGGGAGGATCGTCGAAGAAGCAATGCAGAGCACCAGGGAAGAATGTTGGAAGCACCAAGTGCCGCTCCAGTGTCTGCACAAGGGAAGAGGCTTCTGCGGTGCGCGTCGTGGGGCTGTCAACGGGAAGAGGAACCCTATCCCCCTCCAACCCGGCTCAGGAGCAGAGCCACCATGACACACCACGACCTTGCCGCCGCAGAGCATTACTCCGTCAAGGCATACACCTGCAGGAACACACACCCTACACAAAAAAATCACCCCTTGGGCTCGCCGCCGACGAGCGCTCTCCAACCTCACAACCACTCTCCCGAAGAACCAGAGAGCCCCAGGCGGCGTCTCCAAGGAGAGAATGACGCGCATGGCGCCACCGTCGCCCAACCCGGGACGGGTTTTGGGCTTTCACCCGGGATCTGGGACGGGGGTGGAAAGAAACAGGTCCTCAACGGCGCCTCCAGGGAGGAAAACCACGCGCGCACGCGCCGTCGCCGCCGTGGCCGGAGAACCGGCCAAGGGATTACCCCAGACGCAGTCCTATACCACCATCACCCCGCCAGCACCGGATCTGGTAGACAAAGCCACAGATCGGACAACGCCAGAGGGGGGAGTGGAGCAGAGGAGGAGAGAAGCACGACCTTCAGATCTGGAGTGGAAGAAGCCCACACCACGACCACCTCCTGCCTGCTCCTCGCTGCCCAAGCTGCCGAGGAGGCCGTCCGCCGCATCCCGAGCCCGCGACCTGCCGCGAAGGTGGCGCCGCCTCGCCGTCCGGGGCCGCCGCCCCGGCGTCCAGGGTCCTTCGCCAAGGGACGAAGCGACGGGGAGCCTCGCCGCCACCTTCATCGGCAGCCTCCTAGGTTGGCGTACCTCTGGCGGCGGCAAGGGGAGGGGGGCTGGAGGGGGTGGCGGCGCCGGGGGAAACCCTAGTCGCCCCCGAGTCGTCCAAGGGGGACGACGCGGGAGCCGGGGGGGGGGGTCCACTAATGGAACTAGTTGATCACTAAATATGGACTTGACTCTGAGATAGTAGCTTCTTTCTGTTAATCTTTTTCTACTTATGTTGACCTCCCTAAGGAGAAGTGGTTTAAATATCATCCCCCCATAGAAGTAAAAGTAGCTGCACCTATTAAAGTTGAAGAAAAGATTGTCACTTATAATGATCCTATTGTTCCTACTTCTCATGTTGAGAAACCACCTTTCCCTGTTAGATTAAAGGATCATGCTAAAGCTTCAACTGTTGTTCATAAAAGCAATATTAGAACTTATACACCTCCTGAGAAAGTTAAAGTAGAACCTAAAATTGCTATTGTTAAAGACCTCTTGTCTGATAATATTGATGGGCATGTTATTCAGTTCGAAGGTGAAACTGCTAGAATTGCTAAACCTTGTGATAAAGATAAACATAGACCTGTGGTAGGCGTGCCTGTTATTTCTATTAAAATAGGAGATCACTGTTATCATGGCTTATGTGATATGGGTGCTAGTGCTAGCGTTATACCTCATGACTTATACAAAGAAATTATGCATGATATTGCACCTGTTGAGTTAGAGGATATTGATATCACAATTAAACTTGCTAATAGAGATACTATTTCACCAATTGGAATTGTTAGAGATGTTGAAGTCTTGTGTGGGAAAACTAAATATCCTGCTGATTTTCTTGTTCTTACTTCTCCGCAAGATAGCTTTTGTCCCATTATATTTGGTAGACCCTTCTTGAACACTGTTAATGCTAAGATAGACTGCGAAAAGAATGTTGTTACTATTGGCTTGCATGATATGGTTCATGAGTTTATTTCTCTAAATTTAGTAAATAACATCGTGAGGAAGAATTACCTAGTAAGGATGAAATTATTGGTCTTGCTTCTATTGCCGTACCTCCTAGTGATCCTTTAGAACACTATTTGCTAGACCATGAAAATGATATGTTCATGAATGAAAGAAGGGAAATAGATGAAGTATTCTTTAAAAAAGAACCTATCCTCCACCCAAGGGTGATCCCGTGTTTGAACTTAAACCTCTGCCTGATAATCTTAAATATGCTTATCTTGATGAAAAGAAGATATATCCTGTTATTATTAGTGCTAACCTTACAGAGCATGAAGAAGAAAGATTATTGAAAACTCTAAAGAAGCATCGTGCTGCTGTTGGATATACTCTTGATGATCTTAAGGGCATTAGTCCCACTCTATGTCAACATAAAATAAATTTGGAAGCAAATGTCAAACTAGTTCGTGATCCTCAACGACATCTGAATCCTAAAATGAAAGAAGTGGTAAGAAAAGAAATACTCAAGCTTCTGGAGGCATGTATAATCTATCCCGTTGCTGATAGTGAGTGGGTAAGTCATGTCCATTGTGTCCCTAAGAAGGGAGGTATTACCGTTGTTCCTAATGATAAAGATGAATTGATTCCACAAAGAATTATCACATGTTATAGGATGGTAATTGATTTCCGCAAATTAAATAAAGCTACTAAGAAAGATCATGACCCCTTACCTTTTATTGATCAAATGCTAGAAAGATTATGCAAACACACACACTATTGCTTTCTAGATGGTTATTCTGGTTTCTCTCAAATACCTGTGTCGGCTAGAGATCAATCAAAGACTACTTTTACATGCCCTTTTGGTACTTTTGCTTATAGACGTATGCCTTTTGGTTTATGTAATGCACCTACTACCTTTCAAAGATGCATGATGGCTATATTCTCTGACTTTTGTGAAAAGATTTGTGAGGTTTTCATGGACGACTTTTCCGTCTATGGTTCCTCTTTTGATGATTGCTTGAGCAATCTTGATCGAGTTTTGCAGAGATGTGAAGAAACTAATCTTGTCTTGAATTGGGAAAAGTGCCACTTTATGGTTAATGAAGGTATTGTCTTGGGGCACAAAGTTTCTGAAAGAGGTATTGAAGTTGATAAAGCCAAGGTTGATGCTATTGAAAAGATGCCATGTCCCAAGGGCATCAAAGGTATAAGAAGTTTCCTTGGTCACGCGGGATTTTACAGGAGGTTCATTAAGGACTTCTCAAAAATTTCTCGGCCTCTGACTAATTTATTGCAAAAAGATATAACATTTGTCTTTGATGATGATTGTGTAGAAGCATTTGAAATACTTAAGGAAGCATTAGTCTCTGCACCTATTATTCAGCCACCTGATTGGAATATACCCTTTGAAATTATGTGTGATGGTAGTGATTATGCTGTAGGTGCTGTTCTAGGGCAAAGAGTTGATAAGAAATTAAATGTTATTCATTATGCTAGTAAGACTCTAGACAATGCTCAAAGAAATTATGCTACTACTGAAAAAGAGCTTTTAGCAGTTGTATTTGCCTGTGATAAGTTCAGACCTTATATTATTGATGCTAAAGTAACTATTCACACTAATCATGCTGCTATTAAATACCTTATGGAAAAGAAAGATGCTAAACCTAGACTTATTAGATGGGTTCTCTTGCTACAAGAATTTGATTTGCATATTGTTGATAGAAAGGGAGCTGAGAACCCCGTTGCAGCAACTTGTCTAGGTTAGAAAATATTCTTGATGACCCACTACCTATTAATGATGACTTTCCTGATGAACAATTAAATGTTATAAGTACTTCTCGTAGTACTCCATGGTATGCTGATTATGCTAATTATATTGTTGCTAAGTTTATTCCACCTAGATTCACATACCAGCAAAAGAAAAAGTTCTTCTATGACTTGAGACATTACTTTTGGGATGACCCACATCTTTACAAAGAAGGAGTAGATGGTGTTATTAGACGTTGTGTACCTGAGCATGAATAGGAACAGATCCACGCAAGTGCCACTCTGAAACTTATGGAGGACACCACGCTGGAGATAGAACTGCACATAAGGTATTGCAATCCGGTTTTTATTGGCCTACTCTCTTCAAGGATGCCCGTAAGTTTGTCTTGTCTTGTGATGAATGTCAAAGAATTGGTAATATTAGTAGACGTCAAGAAATGCCTATGAATTATTCACTTGTTATTGAACCGTTTGATGTTTGGGGCTTTGATTATATGGGACCTTTTCCTGCCTCTAATGGATACACACATATTCTAGTTGCTGTTGATTACGTTACTAAGTGGGTAGAAGCTATTCCAACTAGTAGTGCTGATCATAACACTTCTATTAAAATGCTTAAAGATGTTATTTTTCCGAGGTTTGGAGTCCCTAGATATTTAATGACTGATGGTGGTTCACACTTTATTCATGGTGCCTTCCGTAAAATGCTTGCTAAATATGATGTTAATCATAGAATTGCATCTCCTTATCACCCACAGTCTAGTGGTCAAGTAGAGTTGAGCAATAGAGAGCTCAAATTAATTTTGCAAAAGACTGTTAATAGGTCTAGAAAGAATTGGTCTAAGAAACTTGATGATGCATTATGGGCTTATAGAACTGCATATAAAAATCCTATGGGTATGTCTCCGTATAAAATGGTTTATGGAAAAACTTGTCACTTACCTCTCGAACTAGAACATAAGGCATATTGGGCTATTAAAGAACTCAACTATGATTTTTAAACTTGCCGATGAGAAGAGGTTATTTGATATTAGCTCACTTGACGAATGGAGAACCCAAGCTTATGAAAATGCCAAGTTGTTTAAAGAAAAATTTAAAAGATGGCATGACAAAAGGATACAAAAGCGTGAGTTTAATGTAGGTGATTATGTATTACTATACAACTCTCGTTTAAGATTTTTTGCAGGAAAACTTCTCTCTAAATGGGAAGGCCCCTACGTTATCGAGGAGGTCTATCGTTCCGATGCCATAAAAATTAACAACTTCGAGGGCACAAATCCGAAGGTGGTAAACGGTTAAAGAATTAAACATTATATCTCAGGTAATCCCATAAATGTTGAAACCAATATTATTGAAACCGTAACCCTAGAGGAATACATAAGGGACACTTTCCGGAACGTTTCAGACTCCAAAAAGGAATAGGTATGTGGTACGGTAAGTAAACCGACTCCAAAACAATTTTTAAGGCAATATTTCTCCATTTTGGAATATTTAGAAAAATAGAAAAATAAGTAGCAGTCCGAGAAGGACACGAGGGCCCCACGAGGGTGGTGGGCGCGCCCCCTACCTCGTGAGCACCTCGTGTGCCTTCCGGACTCCGTTTTCTTGCACGTTACGTATTTGGTCGGTAAAAATTTATTATATAACCTCCCGAAGGTTTTGACTCCCGTATCACGCAAACCTCCTCTGTTCTTGTTTCGAGCTGTTTTCTGTCAGGGTTTTCCAGGCTAGGCATCATGTCGTCTCCCTCCTCCAACAATGGTGACAATGATGCTTGGCTAATGAAGATAGATCTGAAGAGAGAAGAACCCATGAGGGTCAACAAGGATGAAAGGACCAGGAAGGCCACGGAGGATCAAGCTCCGGCAACAAAAGACATCCTTCAACTTGATCATAACCTTCTTACCCCAACTGAGATTGAAGCTTTCAAGATGATTGAGTTAGCTCGTATACAAAACAAGTATCTCACACAAGAAAATATTTTGTTGAAGGAGCACATTGTCGCACTCAAGGGCATTATTCGCAAGCTGGAGGACCTCTTATGCTCGATGTGTGATTATCCGTCACCACCACCTTGTTCACCAACAAAGAGGGAGACATAATCACATGGGTATGGGCACTCCCCTTGGCAACTGCCAAGCTTGGGGGAGGTGCCCCGATATCGTATCACAATCACTACTCCTATCTTTACCATTTTTCTTAGTCCGATCTTATTAGTAGTATCTTGATCTAGTAGAATAAAGTTTATGGCATGATCTAGTTTTCAGTTTTTCTTTATGATCTCTCTATGTAATCAAGTCCGTGAGCTATATATAATAAAGATTAGTGTTGAGTCAAGGGCTTGATTGTTTTGCTATAATCTTGGGTGAGTAAAAGAAAGAAGAAAAGAATAAAAAGAAACAAAAAGTTCATATTGATCTTATTGAGAGTAATGACTTCACATAGAAAGAGTATGATGATTAAAAGTTGTTGGGAGTTGGCAGACATAGCTTTGGTCATTGTTGCAATTAATAGGAAGTAATAAGGAAAGAGAGGTTTTCACATATAGATATATTGTCATTGACATCTTTTATGATTGGGAGCACTCATTAAAATATGACATGCTAAAGAGTTGATGTTGGACAAGGAAGACAACGTAATGAGTTATGTCTTTCTTATATCTAAGATAAAGTATGTTGTCATGGTTCCTCTAACTTGTTGAGCTTGCCTTTCCCCCTCATGCTAGCCAAATTCTTAGCACCAAGTAGAAATACTACTTGTGCTTCCAAAATCCCTAAACCAGTTTTGCCATGAGAGTCCACCATATCTACCTATGGATTGAGTAAGATCCTTCAAGTAAGTTGTCATCGGTGCAAAGCAATAAAAATTGCTCTAAATATGTATGATTGATTGGTGTGGGAGAAATAAGCTTTATACGATCTTGTGATGTGGAAGTAATAAAAGCGACGGACTGCATAATAAAGGTTCATATCACAAGGGGCAATATAAAGTGACGTTCTTTCGCATTGAGATTTTTTGCATCCAACCATAAAAGCGCATGGCAACCTCTGCTTCCCTCTGCGAAGGGCCTATCCTTTATTATTATCTTCTACCTTATGCAAGAGTCACGGTGATCTTCACCTTTCCTTTTCCATTTTATCCTTTGGCAAGCTCAACACGTTGGAAAGAACATGATATATATATATATATCTAATTGGATGTAGGGGAGCATGAACCATTATTGTTGACATTACCCTTGAGGTAAAAGGTTGTGGGGCAAAACTATAAGCCCCTATCTTTCTCTGTGTCCGATTAAAACTCTGTAACCACAAGTATTGCGTGAGTGTTAGCAATTATGGAGGACTAAATGATAGTTGAGTATGTGGACTTGCTTTTTAGCTCTGACATAGACTCTTTCCGATGTTATGATAAATTGCAATTGCTTCAATGACTGAGATTATAGTTTGTCGGAGCCCAATAAGGTTTATGATTTTTACTTTTGCATTGTGAATAGATCATCACTTGAACATAAGTAATCATATGACAAAATCTATATAAGTTGCTGCTATGAGAATAATCATGATGCTTTCATGTCCGTATTTTATTTTTATCGACGCCTCTACCTCTAAACATGGGGACATATTTATTGTTATCGGCTTTTCGCTTGAGGACAAGCGAGGTCTAATCTTGGGGGAGTTGATACGTCCATTTTGCATCATGCTTTTATATCGATATTTATTGCATTATGGACTGTTATTTCACTTTATGTCACAATACTTATGGCTATTCTCTCTTATTTTACAAGGTTTACATAAGGAGGGAGAATGCCGGCAGCTGGAATTCTGGGCTGGAAAAGGAGCAAATATTAGAGACCTATTCTGCGCAACTCCAAAAGTCCTGAAACTCCATGGAACGTCTTAAAATAAATAAAGAAAAATCCTCGCAAAAGATGAAGGCCAGGGGGCCCACACCCTTCTCACGAGGGTGGGGGGAGCCCCCCTAGGGCGCGCCCCTTACCTCGTGGGCCCCCTGGTGGCTCTCCGACGTCCATCTTCTCCTATATGAAGTCTTTCGATGAGAAAAAAATAAGAGGAACTTTTCGGGACGAGACTCCGCCGCCACGAGGCGGAACCTTGGCGGATCCAATCTAGAGCTCCGGCAGAGCTGTTCTACCGGGGATACTTCCCTCTCGGAGGGGGAATCATCACCATCATCATCACCAACGCTCCTTCATCGGGAGAGGGCAATCTCCATTAACATCTTCACCAGCACCATCTCATCTCCAAACCCTAGTTCATCTCTTGTATCCAATTCTTGTCTCAAAGTCCGGGATTGGTGCTAGTAGGTTGCTAGTAGTGTTGATTACTCCTTGTAGTTGATGCTAGTTGGTTTAATTGGTGGGAGATCATATGTTCAGATCCTATATGCATATTATTACCCCTATGATTATGAAAATGAATATGCTTTGTGAGTAATTACGTTCGTTCCTGAGGACAAGGGAGAAGTCTTGCTATGAGTAGTCATGTGAATTTGGTATTCGTTTGATATTTTGATAAGATGTATGTTGTCTAGCCTCTAGTGGTGTTATGTGAACGTCGACTACATAACACTTCACCATTATTTGTGCCTAGAGGAAGGCATTGGGAAGTAATAAGTAGATGATGGGTTGCTAGAGTGACAGAATCTTAAACCCTAGTTTATGCGTTGCTTCGTAAGGGGCTGATTTGGATCCATATGTTTCATGCTATGGTTAGGTTTACCTTAATACTTTTGTTGTAGTTGCGGATGCTTGCAATAGAGGTTAATCATAAGTGGGATGCTTGTTCAAGTAAGAACAGCACCCAAGCACCGGTCGACCCACATATCAAATTATCAAAGTATTGAACGCGAATCATATGAACGTGATGAAAACTAGCTTGACGATATTCCCATGTGTCCTCGGGAGCGCTTTTCCTATTATAAGAGTTTGTTCCGGCTTGTCCTTTGCTACAAAAAGGATTGGGCCACCTTGCTGCACTTTACTTACTTTTGTTACTTGTTGCTCGTTACAATTTATCCTATCACAAAACTAGCTGTTACCACTTATTTCAGCACTTGTAGAGAATACCTTGCTGAAGACCGCTTATCATTTTCTTCTACTCCTCGTTGGACTTATCGAAAGGACTAGATAGATCCCCTATACTTGTGGGTCATCAGTCACTAATAGCGGAGAACAAACGAAGAGATTATGGTAGGGTACAAAACCACCTCAAAGTTATTCTTTCCAATCAATCCGTTGGGCTATTCCTATAAGTGTCAAAAACAGCCCTAGAGTTTGTACTAGAATAACACCTTAAGACACAAATCAACCAAAACCCTAAAGTCACCTAGATACTCCAATGTCACCTCAAGTATCCGTGGGTATGATTATATGATATGCATCACACAATCTCAGATTCATCTATTCAACCAACACATGGAACCTCAAAGAGTGCCCCAAAGTTTCTACCAGAGAATCACGACGAAAACGTGTGCCAACCCCTATGCATAGGTTCATGGGTGGAACCCGCAAGTTGATCACCAAAACATACATCAAGTGAATCATGTGATATCCCATTGTCACCACAGATACGCACGACAAGACATACATCAAGTGTTCTCAAATCTTTAAAGACTCAATCCGATAAGATAACTTCAAAGGGGAAACTCAATCCATTACAAGAGGGTAGAGGGGGAGAAGAAACATAAGATCCAACTATAATAGCAAAGCTCGCGAAACATCAAGATCATATCACCTCAAGAACACGAGAGAGAGAGAGAGATAAAACACATAGCTACTGGTACATACCCTCAGCCCCGAGGGAGAAATACTCCCTCCTCGTCATGGAGAGCGTCGGGATGATGAAGATGGCCACCGGAGAGGGATTCCCCCTCCGATAGGGTGCCGGAACGGGTCTAGATTGGTTTTCGGTGGCTACGGAGGCTTCTGGCGGCGGAACTCCCAATCTATTCTGTTCCTCGATCGTTTTAGGGTATATGGAGTTATATAGGTGGAAGAAGTACGTCAGGGGAGCCACGAGGGGCCCACGAGGGTGGAGGGCGCGCCCTAGGGGGTTGAGCGCACCCCCTACCTCGTGGCTTCCTCGTTGCTTTCTTGATGTGGACTCCAAGTCTCCCGGGTTGCTTTCCTTCCAAAAATAATTTCTCCAGAAGGTTTCATTCTGTTTCGACTCTGTTTGATATTCCTGTTCTTCGAAACACTGAAACAAGGGAAAAAATAGGAACTGGCACTGGGCTCTGGGTCAATAGGTTAGTCCCAAAAATAATATAAAAGTGGATAATAAAGCCCAATAATGTCCAAAATAGTAGATAATATAGCATGAAGCAATCAAAAATTATAGATACGATGGAGACGTATCAACTAGGGATGTGCGTATTTGTCAAGGGTCCCCGGTTACAAGCCTGCCATTGACTCGCAACTCAAGGTGTGTGTTTGTCGAGGGTCCCCAATTGCAAGCCGGCCATCAACTCGCAACTAAAGGCGTGTCTATTTGTTGAGGATCCCCAGTTGCAAGCCGACCATCGACTCACAACTAAGGGGTGTGTGTTTGTCGAGGCCCCCAGTTGCATGCCGACCATGGACTTGCAACTAGGGGTGTGTGTGTGTGTTTGTCGAGGGTCCACAGTTGCATGTCAACCATTGACTCGCAACTAGGGGTGTGTGTTTATCGAAGGTCCCCAATTGCAACCTGACCATCGACTCGCAACTAGGGATGTGTGTGTTCGTCGAGGGTCCACAGTTGTAAGCCGACCATCGACTCGCAACTAAAGGTGTGTTTGTTTGTCGAGGGTCCCTAGTTGCAAGCCGACCATCGACTCACAACTAAGAGGTGTGTGTTTGTCGAGGCCCCCAGTTGCATGCCGACCATGGACTCGCAACTAGGGTGTGTGTGTATGTGTGTGTGTTTGTCGAGGGTCCACAGTTGCATGTTGATGACCCACAAGTATAGGGGATCGCAACAGCTTTCGAGGGTAGAGTATTCAACCCAAATTTATTGATTCGGCACAAGGGGAGCCAAAGAATATTCTCAAGTATTAGCAGCTGAGTTGTCAATTCAACCACACCTGGAAAATTAGTATCTGCAGCAAAGTGTTTCGTAGCAAAGTAATATGATAGTGGTGGTAACGGTAACAAAAGAGTACTGAAAGTAAAGTAATGTTTTTGGTATTTTGTAGTGATTGTAACAATAGCAACGGGAAAGTAAATAAGCGTAAACCAGTATATGGAAAGCTCGTAGGCAATGGATCAATGATGGATAATTATGCCGGATGCGATTCATCATGTAACAGTCATAACATAGGGTGACACAGAACTAGCTCCAGTTCGTCAATGTAATATAGGCATGTATTCCGAATATAGTCATACGTGCTTATGGAAAAGAACTTGCATGACATCTTTTGTCCTACCCTCCCGTGGCAGCGGGGTCCTAATGCAAACTAAGGGATATTAAGGCCTCCTTTTAATAGAGTACCGGAACAAAGCATTAGCAAATAGTGAATACATGAACTCCTCAAACTACGGTCATCACCAGTAAGTATCCCGATTATTGTCACTTCGGGGTTAACGGATCATAACACATAATAGGTGACTATAGACTTGCAAGATAGGATCAAGAACACTCATATATTGATGAAAACATAATAGGTTCAGATCTGAAATCATGGCACTCGGGCCCTAGTGACAAGCATTAAGCATAGCAAAGTCATAGCAACATCAATCTCAGAACATAGTGGATACTAGGGATCAAACCCTAACAAAACTAACTCGATTACATGATAAATCTCATCCAACCCATCACCGTCCAGCAAGCCTACGATGGAATTACTCACGCACAGCGGTGAGCATCATGAAATTGGTGATGGAGGATGGTTGATGATGACGATGACGACGAATCCCCCTATCCGGAGCCCCGAACGGACTCCAGATCAGCCCTCCCGAGAGGTCTTAGGGCTTGGCGGTGGCTCCCTATCGTAAAACGCGATGATTACTTCTCCTCTATTTTTTTCTCCTCGAAAGCAAATATATAGAGTTGGAGTTGGAGTCGGGAGGTCTCCAGGGGGCCCACGAGGTAGGGGGCGCGCCCTGGGGGGGGGGGCGCTCCCCACCCTCATGAGCAGGGTGTGGCCCCCTGGTCTTCATCTTTGGCGAGGATTTTTTATTATTTATTGTAAGGTATTCCGTGGAGTTTCAGGTCATTCCGAGAACTTTTGTTTTCTGCACATAAAACAACATCATGGCAATTCTGCTGAAAACAACATCAGTCCGGGTTAGTTCCATTCAAATCATACAAGTTAGAGTCCAAAATAAGGGCAAAAATGTTTGGAAAAGTAGATACGACGGAGACATATCAACTCCCCCAAGCTTAAACACTTGCTTGACCTCAAGCAATTCAGTTGACAAACTGAAAGAAATAAAGAAAAACTTTTACAAACTCTGTTTGCTCTTGTTGTTGTAAATATGTCAAGCTTAGCATTCAAGTTTTCAGCAAAGATTATAACTAACCACATTTGCAATAATTCTCAGGTCTCATAATTACTCATATCAATAGCATAATCAACTAGCAAGCCATAATAATAAATCTCGGATGACAACATTTTTCTCAAAACAATCATAATATGATATAACAAGATGGTATCTCGCTAGCCCTTTCTAAGACCGCAAAGCATAAATGCAGAGCACCTTTAAAGATCAAGAACTGACTAGACATTGTAATTCATGGTAAAAGAGATCCAATCATAGTCACACCCAATATAAATTAACAGTAATGAATGCAAATGACAGCTGCGCTCTCTAGCTAGTGCTTTTAATAAGAGGGTGATGACTCAACATAAAAGTAAATAGATAGGCCCTTCGCAGAGGGAAGCAGGGATTTGTAGAGGTGCCGGAGCTCGATTTTGAAACAAAGATAATTGATATTTTGAGCGGTATACTTTCATTGTCAACATAACAACCAAGAGATGGCGGTATCTTCCATGCTACACAAATTATAGGCGGTTCCCAAACAGATGGTAAAGTTTATACTCCCCCTCCACCAACAAACATCAATCTATGGCTTGCTCGAAACAACGAGTGCCTCCAACATACATCAGGTCCCAAGGGGAGTTTTGTTTTGCAATTATTTTGATTTAGTTTGCATAAAGCATGGGACTGGGTATCCCGGTGACCAGCCATTTTCTCATGAGTGAGGAGCGGAGTCCACTCCTCTTGAGAATAACCCGCCTAGAATGGAAGATACAGGAAGCCCTAGTTGATACATGAGCTATTCGAGCATACAAAACAGGATATTTATTTGAAGGTTTAGAGGTTGGCACATACAAATTTGCTTGGAACGGCAGGTAGATACCGCATATAGGAAGGTATAGTGGACTCATCTGGAATAACTTTGGGGTTTAAGGGATTGGATGCATAAGCAGTATTGCCGCTTAATACAGGTGAAGGCTAGCAAAAGACTGGGAAGCGACCAACTTGAGAGCGACAACAGCCATGTACATGCATTAAAATTAATAAACATTGGATGCAAGCATGAGTAGGATATAATCCACCATGAACATAAATATCGTGAAGGCTATGTTGATTTGTTTCAACCACATGCGTGAACATGTGCCAAGTTAAATCACTTAAATCATTCAAAAGAGGATACCACCCTATCATACCACATCATAACCATTTTAATAGCATGTTGGCACTCAAGGTAAACCATTATAACTCATAGCTAATCAAGCATGGTACAAGCAACTATGATCTCTAATTGTCATTGCAAACATGTTTATTCATAACAAGCTGAATCAAGAACGATGAACTCATCATATTTACAAAAACAAAAGAGGTCGAGTTCATACCAGCTTTTCTCATCTCAGTCAGTCCATCATATATCATCATAATTGCCTTTCACTTGCATGACCAAACAATGTGAATAATAATAAGAGTGCACGTGCATTGGACTAAGCT
Organism: Triticum urartu; assembly: GCF_003073215.2. Lineage (NCBI taxonomy): Eukaryota > Viridiplantae > Streptophyta > Magnoliopsida > Poales > Poaceae > Triticum > Triticum urartu. The sequence goes on along the minus strand of NC_053026.1, from coordinate 508,491,763 downwards.
GGAATCCGCGAGCATTCAATAAACAGGAGAAGACAAGGCAATACGGGCTCTTTTGTCAGATAAACAATAATGCATATAAGAGCCACTTCAACAATTTAATCATGGTCTTCTCCTATCGACCCCCAAAGAAAAGAAATAAAACTATTTACACGGGAAATCTCCCAACAAGCAAAAGAAGAACGGGAAATATTTTTGGGTTTTCTTTTTAATTACTACTACAAGCATGTGAAGTAAATTACTACTAATTTTTTGGTTTTTCTTAAGGTTTATTAAACACACAAGAAGAAAGCATAAAAAGGAAAGTAAACTAGCATGGATGATACAATGAAAAAGTATGAGCACCGACATCTAGCAATGAGTGTGTGAACATGAATATAATGTCGCTGGGAAATACGTACTCCCCAAGCTTAGGCTTTTGGCCAAAGTTGGTCTATGGCCACGGCTGGCCTGGCGGATACCCGTAAGTGTAGCTGGGGTTGTACTGCGACGAAGAATAGTTGGGGTCGTACTATGATGAAGAAGACTCTGACTGCCATTGGCTGACAGCCACCTCCGGATCCCAAGAATAAACAGACTGTCATGGAGGATCCTCTTTTGGTTCCGGTTCAGGGGCTGGTGCAGGGTTCCGGTAGGCGTGAATAGCCGCCAACGGAACAAGGTACGTACCTACAGTCAAATCAAACAAAGAAGGAGCAGGCAAGGTAATAGTCTCAAGATGATGTTTATTAAAGAACAATTGATATTTAAGCTCTCCTTCCCTATTCTTAACTATAAAATCATGTGCCACCATACTTTTATAATCTAAATAAACATGAGGCAACACCTTTTCTTCCTTCTCATAATGCCTAATAGGTATGTTAAAATGTGCAGCTAGGCGTGTAGCATAAATGCCTCCAAAGACGGGACCCTTAGTACGGTTCATACTTAACCGTCTAGTAATAATGCCGCCCATACTAAAAGAGTTATCACCGTATAAGCCGTGGTGCAAAATGATAATATCAGGGATACTCAGGTTTCCACAGTTTCCGCGACCAATTAAGCAATGACTAGCAAATAATGCAAAATAACATAAAACAGGAAAGTGTATGCTAGTGATTCGTGCATCGGAAACCTTCCTTGTTTCCCCTACGGTAATTTTTGCACTAAAAATCCCCAAATATTCCCCAAAAAATCATATTAAATTGGCATGTCATTCTGAGCACTTTTATGTTCAGGATATTTTTATATTGCACGGATAAATCAGGAAACAGATAGAAAAATATTATTTTTACTTTATTTCAACTAAATAACAGAAAGTATAGAGAGGGTACCGTGGGAGTCCTGGATTAGGGGGTCTCCGGACAGCCGGACTATCTCCATTGGCCGGACTGTTAGACTATGAAGATACAAGATTGAAGACTTCGTCTCGTGTCCGGATGGGACTCTACTTGGCTTGGAAGGGAAGCTAGGCAATACGAATATGGATATCTCCTCCTTTGTAACCAACCTTGTGTAACCCTAACCCTCTCCGGTGTCTATATAAACCGAAGGGTTTTAGTCCGTAGGACAACAATCACAACATACAATCATATCGTAAGCTAGCTTCTAGGGTTTAGCCTCTTTGATCTCGTGGTAGATCTACTCTTGTACTACCCATATAATCAATATTAATCAAGCATGACGTAGGGTTTTACCTCCATCGAGAGGGCCCGAACCTGGGTAAAACTTCGTGTCCCGTGCCTCCTGTTACCATCCGGCCTAGACGCACAGTTCGGGACCCCCTACCCGAGATCCGCCGGTTTTGACACCGACATTGGTGCTTTCATTGAGAGTTCCTCTGTGTCGTCGCCGTTAGGCTTGATGGCTCCTACTATCATCGATAGCGATGCGGTCCAGTGTGAGACTTTTCTCCCCGGACAGATCTTCGTATTCGGCGGCTTTGCACTATGGGCTAATTCGCTTGGCCATCTGGAGCAGATTCAAAGCTACGCCCCTGGCCATCAGGTCAGATTTGGAAGTTTGAACTACACGGCCGACATCCGCGGAGACTTGATCTTCGACGGATTTGAGCCACAGCCGGGCACGCCACACTGTCGCGATGGATATGACCTAGCTCTACCGCCGAACAGTACCCCAGAGGCCGCGCCCGCATCTGCTCTGATCCTTAGCTCGGAGCCAACTGCGCCAATCGAGGACGGGTGGTTAGACACCGCCTCAGGGGCTGCAGTCTCAACGGCGATCGAGCCAAACACCAGCATAATCCTCTGCGCAGCCCGTGACACCAAGGTGCCGGACTCTTTTTCTGACTCCGAACCGCCCGCGCCCCTGCCAATCGAATCCGATTAGGCGCCGATTATGGAATTCACCGCCGCACATATCTTTCAGCACTCGCCCTTTGGTGACATTCTGAATTCACTAAGGTCCCTCTCTTTGTTAGGAGAGCCCTGGCCGGATTATGGCCAACAGGATTGGGATGCGGACGACGAAGAAATTCGACGCCACCCACCACCCACTTCGTAGTCACTGTCGATGATTTAACCGACATGCTCGACTTCAACTCCGAAGACATCAACGGCATGGACGACGATGTAGGAGACGAACATGAACCAGCACCTATAGGGCACTGGAAAGCCACCTCGTCATATGACATATACATGGTGGATACACCCAATGAAGGCAATGGCGAGGAGATAACGGAGGATGACCCCTCCAAGAAGCAACCCAAGCGCCGACGTCAGCGGCGCCGCTCTATGTCCCGCCAAAGCAAAAGTGGTGATACCGGCACAGGAGATAATAATACTCCGGACAGTGCCGAAGACAACAACAATCCCCTCCAGCAAGACTTAGAGCAAGAGGATGAAGGAGCCAGCTCTCCTGAGAGAGCGGCAGATGGAGAGGAGGAGGATGACAATTACATCCCCCCCATCCAAAGACGAGGCAAGCCTCGGCGACGATGAATTCGCCGTCCCAAAGGATCCCGTCGAACAAGAGCGCTTCAAGCACCGGCTTATGGCCACGGCAAATAGCCTGAAGAAAAAGCAGCAGCAGCTTCAAGCTGATCAAGATCTGCTAGCTGACAAATGGACTGAAGTCCTCGCGGCCGAGGAATATAAACTCGAGCGGCCCTCCAAGAGTTACCCAAGGTGCAGGTTACTACCCCGACTGGTGGAAGAAGCGTACGACACGGCTCATCGGCCACCTTGTGGCCGCGATAGAGAGGCATTCCAGCCAAAAACTCAGCCTCCACCCCAACGCCATTCAAATAAAAAGGCATGGGGAGATACGCTAGACCTGCGAGACATGCTGGAGGACAAGGCAGAACATTCAAGATCGATCTACGGATCACGAGGGCGCACCACTCTGTGAGACGACAAACGTCATGCCGTATACAGTAAAAGCAAACCCGGCCGGGCCGAACACAGCGGGCAAGACCCATTCGAGCTGCGTCGAGATATAGCCCAATATAGAGGCGCCGCACACCCCTTATGCTTCATAGACGAAGTAATGGAACATCAATTCCCAGAAGGTTTCAAACCTGTAAACATTGAATCATACGACGGCACAACAGATCCCGCAGTATGGATTGAGGACTTCCTCCTCCACATCCACATGGCCCGCGGTGATGACTTACACGCCATCAAATACCTCCCACTAAAGCTCAAAGGACCAGCGCAACATTGGCTTAACAGCTTGCCAGCGGACTCTATTAGCTGTTGGGAAGATCTGGAAGCCGCATTCCTCGACAACTTTCAGGGCACTTATGTGCGACCACTAGACGCCGATGATTTGAGCCACATAATTCAGCAGCCAGAAGAGTCGGCCAGGTAGTTCTGGACTCGGTTCCTTAGAAAGAAAAATCAAATCATCGACTGCCCGGATGCGGAGGCCTTAGCGGCTTTTAAGCACAACATCCGAGACGAGTGGCTAGCCCGGCACCTTGGTCAGGAAAAGCCGAAATCTATGGCAGCTCTCACGACGCTCATGACCCGCTTTTGTGCGGGAGAAGACAGCTGGCTGGCTGGCAGTAATAACATATCAAAAAACCATGGTACCTTAGATACCAAGGACGGCAACAGTAGGTCATGTCGCAACAAGCATAAGCGCCGCATTAACAGTGAAAATACTGAGGATACGACAGTCAATGCCGGATTCAAAGGCTCTAAACCCGGTCAGCAGAAAAAGCCATTCAAACAAAGTACGCTGGGTCCGTCCAGCTTGGACCGTATACTCGATCGCTCGTGTCAAATACACGGCACCCCAGACAAGCCAGCCAATTACACCAATAGGGATTGTTGGGTGTTCAAGCAGGCCGGCAAGTTAATTGCCGAAAACAAGGACAAGGGGCCGCATAGCGATGATGAGGAGGAACCCCGGCAGCCGCACACCGGAGGACAGAAGAGGTTTCCCCCGCAAGTGCGGACGGTGAACATGATATACGCAACCCACATTCCCAAGAGGGAGTGGAAGCGTGCGCTCAGGGACGTATATGCGTTGGAGCCAGTCGCCCAAAAGTTCAACCCTTGGTCCTCCTGCCCGATCACCTTCGATCGCAGGGACCACCCCACTAGTATCCGTCATGGCGGATTTGCCGCACTGGTCCTAGACCCAATCATCGACGGATTTCACCTCACTCGAGTCCTTATGGATGGCGGCAGCAGCCTGAACCTGCTTTATCAGGACACAGTGCGCAAAAAGGGTATAGACCCCTCAAGGATCAAACCCACAAAAACGACCTTTAAGGGCGTTATTCCAGGCGTAGAGGCCCATTGCACAGGCTCAATTACACTGGAAGTGGTCTTCGGATCCCCGGATAACTTCCGAAGCGAAGAGTTAATCTTCGATATAGTCCCGTTCCGCAATGGTTATCATGCGCTGCTCGGGCGAACCGCATTTGCTAGATTCAATGCGGTACCGCATTATGCATACCTCAAGCTCAAGATGCCAGGACCCGTAGGAGTTATTACAGTCAATGGAAACACAGAGCGCTCCCGGAGCACACAACGGCCCTCGCAGCAGAAGCGCAAAGCAGCCTCTCAAGGCAATCAACCAGTTCGGCGTTTCAAAGCCCGGACACCTTCAAGCGCGCTCGAGGCAATCGGCAAATAGACCGCCTGGCGCGATCTGAGCTCGCGTAGCAATACGGAGGCCACCCCAATCCCAGCCCAACGGCGATATTTGTACCACGCGTACATAATTACGCATTAAAAATACCATGGGCACAAGTGGGGAGGGGGGGCACAACTGCGGCATGCCCCAAAATGCGGCCTAAACCACACTAGGGGATTCTTGTTTGGTTATTTTTTCTTTTTTCAGGACCTTAACCTCTGGAAACACTATCCGACAGCACTATTGCCGAACACATGATGCAGCAACCAAGAAGGCAGACAGCTACGTTATACAACGGAATTCCCAGGTTGATCTTAGATCTCATATCATCCCTCAAGTCGCCCTTGGAAGGGACTTAGTCCTACTTTTTGCTTATCGCACTATCTATATCACTCTACTTTAACGCAGCTTTTTAATAAACAATGCATTACATTACGACCATTATTACATTTTTTATATATATGTGTGTGTGTTCATTAACGACGCCTTGCAGCCGTACACTTTGGTACGGCCAATACACCAGCGGCTCACGTACCCCACAATGCGGTGTGAAAAGTCCGAACACTTTCACAAGTGCGGCACCCCGAAATTATAGCATTATATGCATCAGCTCCGAATCATGTCTTTGGTCAAATGTTGGGTTTGCCCGGCTCCTATGTTTTGGTACCTTACGTTCTGCTCTATCGGCTAAGGTAGCGCTAGGAGAACTACTGCGATTGTGCCCCGGTTCTGTCGGGCTAAGCACCTCAGTAGAGAAAGCTAAAACTGACTGTCATGATAAGGCGAGAGACTGGTCGCTGTTCGGCGAGGTTTTTCGAGTCCCTAAAGACTTATGCCGCTTAGGGCGAGGGGCCGGCCCTGTCCGGCTTAAAGGCGTGTATCGCGCCCCGAATTCAGCCTTCCGAATACCAGGGGCTTTGCCGAAATTTAAAATTATAGAATTCTATGGCTAAGTGAGAGTGATAAAGCAATATTAGTCCGGTTGCCTTGTTCGTTGTGCTGAGCACCTCCCTCGAAGGACCCAAATATGGGAACAAGAGTGCTCAGGTTTATCCCGAACACCCCAGCACTAGCGGCATGGGGGTAGAAGCCGAGGACTAGCCATCTCTCAGATTCGATAAACAGCCAAACAGAAGGTAATATTTTAAATTCAAACAAGCGTTGCATAGCGCATATGAAACAAGTTTTCATAAATACAGGATAAAACGAGCAAGTTTACTCAAATATTACATCTTTCGAACACTCATCCGCGATAAGACGGGCACCCGGCAGAACACCCTCGTAATACATCTCGGGGTGGCGGTGCTCCTTGCCCTCCGGCGGCCCCTCCTTGATCAGCTTCACGGCGTCTAGCTTGACCCACTGTATTTTTACACGGGCGAAAGCCCGGCATGCACCTTCAATGCAGATAGATCGCTTGACAACCTCCAGCCGTGGGCAGGCATCCACAAGCCGCCTCACCAGGCCGAAGAAGCTGTTCGGAAGGGCGTCGCCAGGCCACAACCGGACTATAAAGCCCTTCATGGCCTGATCGGCCACCTTATGTAGCTCGACCATCTGCTTTAGCTGGTCGCTCATTGGCACCGGATGTTCGGCCTCAACATACTGGGACCAGAACAGCTTCTCCGTTGATCTTCCGTCCTCGGCCTGGTAAAATTATGCGGCATCGGACACACTGCGGGGCAAATCTGCGAATGCTCCTGAAGAGCTCCAGATTCGGGTAAGTAATCGGTAATTTACTTTTACATGCTTGCTTTGCATATAGAAAGCCTTACCCGCCGCTATCTTCTTCATCGCGTCGATCTCCTGGAGGGCCTTCTGGGCCTCGGCCTTGGCACTCTTTGCACTCTCAAGGGCCGCGACAAGCTCAGACTCCCGCGTCTTCGAGTCAAGCTCCAATGCCTCGTGCTTTGTCACGAGAGCCTGGAGCTCTTGCTGCACGTCGCCCACCCAAGCCTCGTGCTTCTCTCGCTCGGTGCGCTCCTTGGCTGCTGTATCTTCAGCCTTGGTTAGCGCTTGCTTCATGGTCGCCACCTCGGTTGAGGCCCCTAGCAAACATACAACGATCCTGTCATTTTGCAATCGCATCCTTTTTATACATACATATCTATAGACGGAGTATTACTTACCCTTGTTCTCCTCGAGCTGCCTCTTGGCAAGGCCGAGCTCTTTCTAGGACCCCTCGAGGTCCTGCTTTAGTACGGCGACTTCCGCAGTTAGTGCGGTGGACGCCAGCACCGAAGCCTGCATATGCATATTGACATACTTATATTAGACTCCTGCGATATTATTTGATCCTCTGTCCGGCTTTTCTATGTGAACACCGAACAAAGCATCAGGGGCTACTGTCTATGCGGTAATATTTCTACTACATTTTAAACACACTTACCTCAAAGCCTGTTAGAAGGATGGCACATGCTTCAGTCAATCCGCTCTTGGCGGACTGAACCTTCTGGATCACCGCACTCATGAAGCGCTTCCAGCAGATTTTCCGGTGCCTCTGGATGGACAGAGGTCACCGGCACAGGCGTTTTGCCCCTCTTAGAAGGAGGCCGCCTGCCCGAGTCCGGAACCGCTGGAGGGTCCGGCACTGTGTTTGGCTGAGGGCCGAACTCGGAGCTCTCGGGGGCCCCATCCCCGCGGCTCCCAGAGTCCGGAAGGTCGCCTTGAGGCGCCTTTGGGACTGTCTCCCCTCGATCCGGTGCCTCTTGAGACAACACCTCGGCGTCATCGGCAGGATGAGCGGAGGTGGCGGTCGGGACTGGATCGCTATCTATGTCCGACGAGCCCAGGGAGCCGTCCAATGATACCTCGATATTGGCTCGGGGCGGCCTGCATAATTGTGTTCGGCGTTAGGGAAAGTAGTGCGGCAAAGGAATCCTATGGGTAACTTTGGTATCCGAATACTTACGATCTCCCCGGGGGCTTGGCCCTGGGCAACCACTCGTCTTCACTTTCGTCGATGGCGGTGGAGCTATCCGGAAGGAGAGTCCTTCCCTTCTTGGACCCTCCGGCCTCCCCAGTTGGGGCGGCCTTCCTTTTGTTGTCTCCCCCAGTCGGTGGGGGAGCATCTTCTTCCTCTTCCTCGTCTTCAGGGGAAGAGTGCACCGCAGAGTCATCGGACAGTGAGTCCGACGACGCCTGGCGTTGGGAACTCTTTCGAGTTCCCTTGGCCTTCTTGGTCTTCTCCGGCACCTTATAAGGGGCCGGAGTCAGCATCTTCGCCAGAAGAGCGTCTGCGGGGCCTTCGGGCAAAGGAGCCGGACAGTCGATCTGTCCGACCATCTTCTGCCAGTCCTGTCAAAGGTCCAGGAGTTTAGATCCCGCATAGAGCCAGTCTATATAAAAAATAAGTATCCTGTGAAAGGTAAAGCAGCTTACCGCACTAGCTTGGCGCTTCGCGCTGAATCCGCGATCCTTAGTGATAGGGGGAGGGACCTCGGCACTTTTAAACAGCACCCTCCAGGCATCTTCATGAGTTGTGTCGAAGAGCCTGTTCAGAGTCCGGTGCTGCACCGGATTGAACTCCCACAAGGTGAACTCCCATTGTTGGCACGGGAGTATCCGGCGGATGAGCATAACCTGGACTATGTTGACAAGCTTGAGCTTCTTCTCCACCATGTTTTGAATACATGTTTGGAGTCCGGTGAGCTCTTTCGAACTACCCCAGGACAGGCCCTTCTCTTTCCAGGAGGTGAGCCGCATGGGGATGCCAGATCGGAACTCGGGGGCCGCTACCCATGCGGGGTCGCGCGGCTTGGTGATATAGAACCACCCCGATTGCCACCCCTTTATGGTTTCCACAAAGGAGCCCTCGAGCCATGTTATGTTGGCCATCTTGCCCACCACGGCGCCTCCGCACTCCGCCTGGCGGCCGCCCACCACCTGAAGGAAATATGCCCTAGAGGCAATAATAAAGTTATTATTTATTTCCTTATTTCATGATAAATGTTTATTATTCATGCCAGAATTGTATTAACCGGAAACATAATACATGTGTGAATACATAGACAAACAGAGTGTCACTAGTATGCCTCTACTTGACTAGCTCGTTAATCAAAGATGGTTATGTTTCCTAACCATAGACAAAGAGTTGTTATTTGATTAACGGGATCACATCATTAGAAGAATGATGTGACTGACTTGACCCATTCCGTTAGCTTAGCACTCGATCGTTTAGTATGTTGCTATTGCTTTCTTCATGACTTATACATGTTCCTATGACTATGAGATTATGCAACTCCCGTTTACCGGAGGAACACTTTGTGTGCTACCAAACGTCACAACGTAACTGGGTGATTATAATGGAGCTCTACAGGTGTCTCCAAAGGTACATGTTGGGTTGGCGTATTTCGAGATTAGGATTTGTCACTCCGATTGTCGGAGAGGTATCTCTGGGCCCTCTCGGTAATGCACATCACATAAGCCTTGCAAGCATTGCAACTAATGAGTTAGTTGCGAGATGATGTATTACGGAACGAGTAAAGAGACTTGCCGGTAACGAGATTGAACTAGGTATTGAGATACTGACGATCAAATCTCGGGCAAGTAACATACCGATGACAAAGGGAACAACATATGTTGTTATGCGGTCTGACCGATAAAGATCTTCGTAGAATACGTAGGAGCCAATATGAGCATCCAGGTTCCGCTATTGGTTATTGACCGGAGACGTGTCTCGGTCATGTCTACATTGTTCTCGAACCCATAGGGTCCGTACGCTTAAGGTTTTGATGATAGTTATATTATGAGTTTATGAGTTTTGATATACCGAAGGAGTTCGGAGTCCTGGATGAGATCGGGGACATGACGAGGAGTCTCGAAATGGTCGAGACGTAAAGATCGATATATTGGACGACTATATTCGGACATCAGAAAGGTTCCGAGTGGTTCGGGTATTTTTCGGAGTACCGGAGAGTTACGGGAATACGGGGGAAGAAGTATATGGGCCTTATTGGGCTTTAGGGGAGAGGGAGAGGCAGGCCGCGCGCCCCCCCAAGGCCTAGTCCGAATTGGAATAGGGGGAGGGGCTGCGCCCCCTCCTTCCTTCTCTTCCCTCTTCCCCTTCCTTGTCTCCTACTCCTACTACATGGAAGGACTCCTAGTTGGACTAGGAATAGGGAAATCCTACTCCCGGTGGGAGTAGGACTCCCCTAGGGCGCGCCATAGAGAGGGCCGGCCCTCCCCTCCTCCACTCCTTTATATACGGGGGCAGGGGGCACCCCATAGACACACAAGTTGATCCACGTGATCGTTTTCTTAGCCATGTGCGGTTCCCCCTTCCACCATAATCCTCGATAATATTGTAGTGGTGCTTAGGCGAAGCCCTGCGACAGTTGAACATCAAGATCGTCACCACGCCGTTGTGCTGACGGAACTCTTCCCTGACACTTTGCTGGATCGGAGTCTGGGGATCGTCATCGAGCTGAACGTGTGCTGAAAATCGGAGGTGCCGTAGTTTCGGTGCTTGGATCGGTCGGATCGTGAAGACGTACGACTACATCAACCGCGTTGATATAACGCTTCCGCTGTCGGTCTACAAGGGTACGTAGATCACACTCTCCCCTCGTTGCTATGCATCACCATGATCTTGCGTGTGCGTAGGAATTTTTTTGAAATGACTACGTTCCCCAACAGTGGTATCAGAGCCTAGGTTTTATATGTTGATATTATATGCACGAGTAGATCACAAGTGAGTTGTGGGCGTTATAAGTCATATTGCTTACCAGCATGTCATACTTTGGTTCGGCGGTATTGTTGGATGAAGCGGCCCGGACCGACATTACACGTACGCTTACGCGAGACTGGTTCTACCGACGTGCTTTGCACACAGGTGGCTGGCGGGTGTCAGTTTCTCCAACTTTAGTTGAACCAAGTGTGGCTACGCCCGGTCCTTGCAAAGGTTAAAACAACACCAACTTGACAAACTATCGTTGTGGTTTTGATGCGTAGGTAAGATTGGTTCTTGCTTAAGCCCGTAGCAGCCACGTAAAACTTGCAACAAACAAAGTAGAGGACGTCTAACTTGTTTTTGCAGGGCATGTTGTGATGTGATATGGTCAAGACATGATGCTAAATTTTATTGTATGAGATGATCATGTTTTGTAACCGAGTTATCGGCAACTGGCAGGAGCCATATGGTTGTCGTTTTATTGTATGCAATGCAATCACGCTGTAATGCTCTACTTTATCACTAAGCGGTAGCGATAGTCATGGAAGCATAAGGTTGGCGATACGACAACGATGCAACGATGGAGATCAAGGTGTCGCGCCGGTGACGATGGTGATCATGACGGTACTTCGGAGATGGAAATCACAAGTACAAGATGATGATGGCCAGATCATATCACTTATATTGATTGCATGTGATGTTTATCTTTTAGGCATCTTATCTTGCTTTGATTGACGGTAGCATTATAAGATGATCTCTCACTAAATTTCAAGATAAAAAGTGTTCTCCCTGAGTATGCACCGTTGCTAAAGTACGTCGTGCCCAGACACCACGTGATGATCGGGTCTGATAAGCTCTACGTCCATCTACAACGGGTGCAAGCCAGTTTTTGCACACGCAAAATACTCAGGTTAAACTTGACGAGCCTAGCATATGCAGATATGGCCTCGAAACACGGAGACCGAAAGGTCGAGCGTGAATCGTATAGTAGATATGATCAACATAATGATGTTCACCAATGAAACTACTCCATCTCACGTGATGATCGGACATGGTTTAGTTGATTTGGATCACGTGATCACTTAGAGGATTAGAGGGATGTCTATCTAAGTGGGAAGTTCTTAAGTAATATGATTAATTGAACTTAAATTTATCATGAACTTAGTACCTGATAGTATCTATCATATCTATGTTGTAGATCAATAGCTCGCGTTGTTGCTTTCATATGTTTATTTTGATATGTTCCTAGAGAAAATTGTGTTGAAAGATGTTAGTAGCAATGATGCGGATTAGATCCATGATCTGAGGTTTATCCTCATTGTTGCACAGAAGAATTGTGTCCTTGATGCACCGCCAGGTGACAGACCTATTGTAGGAGCAGACGTAGACGTTATGAACGTTTGGCTAGCTCAATATGATGACTACTTGATAGTTTAGTGCACCATGCTTAAACGGCTTAGAATCGGGACTTCAAAGACGTTTTAAACTTCATGGACCATATGAGATGTTCCAGGAGTTGAAATTAATATTTCAAGCAAATACCCGAGTTGAGAGATATGAAGTCTCCAACAAGTTCTATAGCTAAAAGATGGAGGAGAATCGCTCAACTAGTGAGCATGTGCTCAGATTGTCTGGGTACTACAATCGCTTGAATCAAGTGGGAGTTAATCTTCCAGATAAGATAGTGATTGACATAATTCTCTAGTCACCATCACCAAGTTAGTAGAACTTCGTGATGAACTATAGTATGCAAGGGATGACGAAAACGACTCCCGAACTTTTCATGATGATGAAATCGATGAAGGTAGAAATCAAGAAAGAGCATCAAGTGTTGATGGTTGACAATATCACTAGTTTCAAGAAAAGGGCAAAGGGAAAAAAGGGGAACTTCAAGAAGAACAACAAGCAAGTTGCTGCTCAAGTGAAGAAGCCCAAGTCTGGTCCTAAGCCTGAGACTAAGTGCTTCTACTGCAAAGGGACTGGTCACCGGAAGCGGAACTACCCCAAGTGATTGGCGGATAAGAAGGATGGCAAAGTGAACATAAGTATATTGATATACATGTTATTGATGTGTACTTTACTAGTGTTTATAGCAACCCCTCAGTATTTGATACTGGTTCAGTTGCTAAGATTAGTAACTCGAAACGGGAGTTGCAGAATAAACAGAGACTAGTTAAGGGTGAAGTGACGATGTGTGTTGGAAGTGGTTCCAAGATTGATATGATCATCATCGCACACTCCCTATACTTTCGGGATTAATGTTGAACCTAAATAAGTGTTATTTGGTGTTTGCGTTGAGCATGAATATGATTTGATCATATTTATTGTAATACGGATATTCATTTAAGTAAGAGAATAAATTGTTGTTCTGTTTACATGAATAAAACCTTATATGGTTACACACCCAATGAAAATGGTTCATTGGATCTTGATCGTAGTGATACACATATTCATAATATTGAAACCAAAAGATGCAAAGTTAATAATGATAGTGCAACTTATTTGTGGCACTGCCGTTTAGGTCATATTGGTATAAAGCGCATGAAGAAACTCCATACTGATGGGATTTTGGAATCACTTGATTATGAATCACTTGGTGCTTGCGAACCATGCCTCATGGGCAAGATGACTAAGACTCCGTTCTCCGGAACAATGGAGCAAGCAACAGATTTGTTGGAAATCATACATACTGATGTATGTGGTCCGATGAATATTGAGGCTCGCGGCAGGTATCATTATTTTCTGATCTTCACAGATGATTTGAGCAGATATGAGTATATCTACTTGATGAAACACAAGTCTGAAACATTTGAAAAGTTCAAAGAATTTCAGAGTGAAGTGGAGAATCGTCGTAACAAAAATAAAAGTTTCTACGATATGATCGTAGAAGTAAAGTATTTGAGTTACGAGTTTGGCCTTCAGTTAAAAACAATGTGAAATAGTTTCACTACTCACGCCACCTGGAACACCACAACATAATGGTGTGTCCGAACGTCATAACCATACTTTATTGAATATAGTGCAATCTATGATGTTTCTTACAGATTTACCAACATCGTTTTGGGGTTATGCATTAAAGACAGCTGCATTCACGTTTAAAAGGGCACCATCTAAATCCGTTGAGACGACACAATATGAACTGTGGTTTGGCAAGAAACCAAAGCTGTCGTTTCTTAAAGTTTGGGACTGCGATGCTTATATGAAAAAGTTTCAACATGATAAGCTCAAACCCAAATCGGAGAAATAAATCTTCATAGGATACCCAAAAGAAAATGTTGGGTACACCTTCTATCACAGATCCGAAGGCAAGATATTCATTGCTGAAAATGGATCCTTTCTAGAGAAGGAGTTTCTCTCGAAAGAAGTGAGTGGGAGGAAAGTAGAACTTGATGAGGTAACTGTACCTACTCCCTTATTGGAAAGTAGTTCATCACAGAAATCTGTTCTTGTGACTACTACACCAATTAGTGAGGAAGCTAATGATGATGATCATGTAACTTCAGATCAAGTTACTACCGAATCTCGTAGGTAAACCAGAGTGAGATCCGCACCAGAGTGGTATGGTAATCCAGTTCTGGAGGTCATGTTACTTGACCATGACGAGCCTACGAACTATGAGGAAGCGATGATGAGCCCAGATTCCGCGAAATGGCTTGAGGCCATGAAATCTGAGATGAGATCCATGTATGAGAACAAAGTATGGACTTTGATTGACTTGCCCAATGATCGGCGAGCCATTGAGATTAAATGGATCTTCAAGAGGAAGACGGACCCTGATAGTAGTGTTACTATCTACAAAGCTAGAATTGTCGAAAAAAGGTTTTCGAAAAATTCAAAGGGTTGACTACGATGAGAGTTTCTCACTCGTATCTATGCTTAAGTCTGTCCGAATCATGTTAGCAATTGCCGCATTTTATGAAATCCGGCAAATGGATAAACAAAACTGCATTCCTTAATGGATTTATTAAAGAAGAGTTGTATATGATGCAACCAGAAGGTTTTGTCAATCCTAAAGGTGCTAACAAAATGTGCAAGCTCCAGCGATCCATCTATGGACTGGTGCAAGCATCTCGGAGTTGGAATATACGCTTTGATGAGTTGATCAAAGCATATAGTTTTATACAGACTTGCGGTGAAGCCTGTATTTACAAGAAAGTGAGTGGGAGCACTACAACATTTCTGATAAGTATATGTGAATGACATATTGTTGATCGGAAATAATGTAGAATTATTCTGCAAAGCATAAAGGAGTGTTTTGAAAGAAGTTTTTCAAAGAAAGACCTCGGTGAAGCTGCTTACATATTAAGCATCAAGATCTATAGAGATAGATCAAGACGCTTGATAAGTTTTTTCAATGAGTACATACCTTGACAATATTTTGAAGTAGTTCAAAAATGGAACAGTCAAAGAAAGAGTTCTTGGCTGTGTTACAAGGTGTGAAATTGAGTAAGACTCAAAGCCCGACCACGGCAGAAGATAGAAAGAGAATGAAAGTCATTCCCTATGCCTCAGCCATAGGTTCTATAAAGTATGCCATGCTGTGTACCAGATCTATTGTATACCCTACACTGTGTTAAGCAAGGGAGTACAATAGTGATCTAAGAGTAGATCACTGGACATTGGTCAAAATTATCCTTAGTGGAATAAGGATATGTTTCTCGATTATGGAGGTGACAAAAGGTTCGTCGTAAAAGGTTACGTCGATGCAAGTTTTGACACTGATCCGGATGACTCTAAGTCTCGATCTGGATACATATTGAAAGTGGGAGCAATTAGCTAGAGTAGCTCCATGCAGAGCATTGTAGACATAGAAATTTGCAAAATACATACGGATCTGAATGTGGCAGACCCATTGACTAAACTTCTCTCACAAGCAAAACATGATCACACCTTAGTACTCTTTGGGTGTTAATCACATATAGATGTGAACTAGATTATTGACTCTAGTAAACCCTTTGGGTGTTGGTCACATGACGATGTGAACTATGGGTGTTAATCACATGGTGATGTGAACTATTGGTGTTAAATCACATGGCGATGTGAACTAGATTATTGACTCTAGTGCAAGTGGGAGACTGAAGGAAATATGCCCTAGAGGCAATAATAAAGTTATTATTTATTTCCTTATATCATGATAAATGTTTATTATTCATGCTAGAATTGTATTAACCGGAAACATAATACATGTGTGAACATAGACAAACAGAGTGTCACTAGTATGCCTCTACTTGACTAGCTCGTTAATCAAAGATGGTTATGTTTCCTAACCATAAACAAGAGTTGTCATTTGATTAACAGGATCACATCATTAGGAGAATGATGTGATTGCCTTGACCCATTCTGTTAGCATAGCACTTGATCGTTTAGTTTGTTGCTATTGCTTTCTTCATGACTTATACATGTTCCTATGACTATGAGATTATGCAACTCCCGTTTATCGGAGGAACACTTTGTGTGCTACCAAACGTCACAACGTAACTGGGTGATTATAAAGGTGCTCTACAGGTGTCTCCGAAGGTACTTGTTGGGTTGGCGTATTTCGAGATTAGGATTTGTCACTCCGATTGTCGGAGAGGTATCTCTGGGCCCTCTCGGTAATGCACATCACCTAGGCCTTGCAAGCATTGCAACTAATGAGTTAGTTGCGAGATGATGTATTACGGAACGAGCAAAGAGACTTGCCGGTAACAAGATTGAACTAGGTATTGAGATGCCGACGATCGAATCTCGGGCAAGTAACATACCGATGACAAAGGGAACAACGTATGTTGTTATGCGGTCTGACTGATAAAGATCTTCGTAGAATATGTAGGAGCCAATATGGGCATCCAGGTCCCGCTATTGGTTATTGATCAGAGAGGTGTCTCGGTCATGTCTACATAGTTCTCGAACCCGTAGGGTCCGCACGCTTAACGTTCGTTGACGATATAGTACTATATGAGTTATGTATGTTGATGACCGAATGTTGTTCGGAGTCCGGGATGAGATCACGGACATGACGAGGAACTCCGGAATGGTCCGGAGATAAAGTTTGATATATGGGATAGTAGTGTTTGATCTCCGGAAGGGTTCCAGAATTCACCGGAAGGGGTTCCGGATGTTTCCCGAAATGTTTGGGCACGAGAACACTTTATCTGGGCCAAAGGGGAAAGCCCACGAGGCTTTTGGAAAGTGCAAAAGGAAGTTTTGCGGAGACCAGAGGCTAGACGCCAGGAACCTTGGCGTCTAGGGGGTAGACGCCGGGAACCCTGGCGTCTAGCCCTGGAGTCCGAGAAGGACTCTTGCCTTTCGGGTGAAACCGACTTTGAGGAGGCTTTTACTCCAAGTTTCGACCCCGGGGCTCAACATATAAATAGAGGGGTAGGGCTAGCACCAAAGACACATCAAGAAACACCAAGCCGTGTGCCGGCAACCCCGTCCCCTCTAGTTTATCCTCCGTCATAGTTTTCGTAGTGCTTAGGCAAAGCCCTGCGGAGATTGTTCTTCACCAACACCGTCACCACACCGCCGTGCTGCCGGAACTCATCTACTACTTCGCCCCTCTTGCTAGATCGAGAAGGAGAGGACGTCACCGAGCCGAACGTGTGCAGAACTCGGAGGTGCCGTGCTTTCGGTACTTGGATCGGTCGGACATGAAGACGTATGACTACATCAACCGCGTTGATATAACGCTTCCGCGAACGGTCTACGAGGGTACATAGACAACACTCTCCCCTCTCGTTGCTATGCATCACCATGATCTTGCGTGTGCGTAGGAATTTTTTTGAAATTACTACGTCCCCTAACACTAGCATCAACTACAAGGAGTAATCAACACTACTAGCAATCTACTAGCACCAATCCCGGACTTTGAGACAAGAATTGGATACAAGAGATGGACTAGGGTTTGGAGATGAGATGGTGCTGGTGAAGATGTTGATGGAGATTGCCCTCTCCCGATGAGAGAAGCGTTGGTGATGACGATGGTGATGATTTCCCCCTCCGGGAGGGAAGTATCCCCGGCAGAACAGCTCTGCCGGAGCTCTAGATTGGATCCGCCAAGGTTCCACCTCGTGGCGGCGGAGTCTCGTCCCGAAAAGTTCCTCTTATTTTTTTCTCATCAAAAGACTTCGTATAGGAGAAGATGGACGTCGGAGAGCCACCGGGGGGGCCATGAGGTAGGGGGCGCGCCCCCCACCCTCGTGAGAAGGGTGTGGGCCCCCTGGCCTTCATCTTTTGCGAGGATTTTTCTTTATTTATTTTAAGAACTTTTGGAGATGCGCAGAATAGGTCTCTAATATTTGCTCCTTTTCCAGCCCAGAATTCCAGCTGCCGGCATTCTCCCTCTTTTATGTAAACCTTGTAAAATAAGAGAGAATAGCCATAAGTATTGTGACATAAAGTGAAATAACATTCCATAATGCAATAAATATCGATATAAAAGGAGGATGCAAAATGGACGTATCAGTGACTTTGGAGTGACTCTTTGTTGCATGTTGAGGGATAGTTATATGTTTCAATTATGTTATTATTGTTGAGAGGACTTGCACTAGTGAAAGTATGAACCCTAGGCCCTATTTCCTATCATTGCAATACCGTTTATGCTCACTTTTATCACTTGCTACCTTGCTGTTTTTATATTTTCAGATTACAAAAACTATTATCTACTATCCATATACCACTTGTATCACCATCTCTTCGCCGAACTAGTGCACCTATATAATTTACCATTGTATTGGGTGTGTTGGGGACACAAGAGACTCTTTGTTATTTGGTTGCAGGGTTGCTTGAGAGAGACAATCTTCATCCTATGGCTCCTACGGATTGATAAACCTTAGGTCATGCACTTGAGGGAAATTTGCTACTGTCCTACAAACCTCTGCACTTGGAGGCCCAACAACGTCTACAAGAAGAAGGTTGTGTAGTAGACATCACTAGTTGCGAGTTGTTGGTCGGGTGGCAACTGGGGACCTTCGACAAACACACACCCCTAGTTTTGTGAGTAGATGGTTGACATGCAACTGTGGACCCCCGACAAACACACACACATCCCTAGTTACGAGTCCATGGTTGGCATGCAACTGGGGGCCTCAACAAGCACACACCCCTTAGTTGCGAGTTGATGGTTGGCTTGCAGCTGGGGACCCTCGACAAACACACACACACACACCCCGTTAGTTGCGAGTTGATGGTCGGCTTGCAACTGGGGCCACCGACAAACACACACACACCCTAGTTGTGAATCAATGTTCGACTTGCAACATGGCACAAACAAACACTCCCCTAGTTGTGAGTCGATGGTCGACATGCAACTAGGGGCCTCGACAAACACACACACACACACACACCTAGTTGTGAGTCGATGTTCGGCTTGCAACTGGGGACCCTCGACAGGAATACACACCTTTAGTTACGAGTGGATGGTCGGCTTGCAACTGGGGGCACCGAAAAATACACACCCCAGTTGCAAGTTGCATGTCAAAAATAACACATACACCCTGCTTTGTCGGAGGTAATATGCGGGTCAAGGATGGGCATACAGCTGGGTCAAGCGAGTTGCATGTCAACAGTGGACATGAAACTGGGTCGGTGTCATGCAAGTTATGTGGGAGAGGGTGATCGTGCATTTGCGTGTTTGATGGTGCACGTGCGACGACAAACACTTACATATGTACCAACAAAGTTGTAATCCTGTTGAAGACATGCTGTTGCAGCCAGGGATGATGCTTGCAGTTGTGTGTCTAGCTAGTAGGAGACACGCAAATGCCCTCCCGACAAAACACTTTCATCCTTTAAGTAGCAATCACATTAAAGATGAGCAAACTTGCACTTGTTGTGTGGTGATGGACATGCAATTGGCAGTGATAAAAAAATCATGAGTTTTAACAAATATTAATTTACATTGCAGAAATGAAAAACAAGAAAACAATAAAGGAATACGAAAACCAAAAAAATAGAAAACCAAACAAAAACTGATAAAAAAGCAAACAGAAAAAATCTTTAGTATTTGTTTAGACAAAAAGATCTGTAGTATTTTTTCTTAGAGCACGGCGATCGTAACGAGCGCGTTGTGGCTTCGATTTCCCAGTTCTATCACCTTTTTTAACGTTTCTATAAAACAAAAGAGAACTAGCATGGGCTGGCCTAGCTTGGACTGCTGCAGGCGCCCATTTGCAAATTGCACTGTAACAGGCGCATGCAGCGCCAAATAGGATTCACCGGGACGATCACCTGGTGTGAGTTTTAAATACAAACAAGATCTGACAGCCTTGAACTTAGATGTGACATCTTTAAATATTGTGAGTTAGCAATTCTTTTTTAAAAAATATAAAAATATGAAAAGAAATAGAAAAAGAAAAGACAATCTAGATGAGAATTAGCAAATCTAGAAAAATGAAAATAGAGGTATTTAAAATAAAAATAAAAACAAGATAAATCACAAAAAATGTAAAACAATGAAAAAATAAAAATAAAAAAAATAAATAGAAAAAGAATAACAAAAAAATAAAGGGAAACAAATATATTGAAAATTGAAAAACAGATCATCAAAAAAGCAAAGAGAAAAAACAAAAAAATGGTGGTAAACTTCTAGCCATAAACTGGGACATGAGAGGCGTATAAAACGGCTGACCCTTAAGTAAATGCCGTGCCACACCTACACTTCGTTGCAAAAGGAACAGACCCCCAACAAAAACAGCCACACGAACAGGCAAAATCAGCAGTTTTTTTTTGAGACAAAATCAGCTGGTATCCACACCATTGTGCATGCCGGTGTAACAATCAGAGAGAGAAAAATAAGACAGCCCATGTAACAAATGGAAGCCCATCTTCGTGAACAAGAAAACAGGCCGACAGGGGACAACGAGACGAGGGACAAATCTTGTGATAAACCCCTATGCGAATTTTAAAGTAAACAAATCCAACGGTTGTAGATTTAGATGTGAGATAACTAAATTTCATCTAATGCGACTTAGCAAATCCGAATCGAAAATGCAATGACGTGGCTCAAGCAAAGCACGCAGCAAAGCATTCCTTTGAAAAAAGGCAAAAATTGATTACATCCTTGTACTAGCGTATGATATAAAATTCAAAAGTTTCGTAGTTTTCAAACGAAATGTTTAAATTGTACTCTGTTTGAGCACAATGTTTAGAAAAATATTCCTGAATTAATTCATAAAAAATTCATGAATTTTAAAACTGTTTCAGGGTTTTTGAAAAGGAATTTTTAAGAAATGTTCGTGAGATAAAATATGATCACGAAATTGAAATAAATTGTTGCTAATTTGAAAAAAATATACATGATTTTTTAAATATTCATTGCAGTTGGCTGAAAACAACTTACTGTTGTGCCCACCCCCCTCTTGAAAACATAAAGTTGCGACCGCTTTTGAAACTTGCAGTTGCGACCCCCCGGAAAACATGTAGTTGCGCCCCCTTGAAAACATGCAGTTGCAACCCTCCTTGAAAACATGCAGTTGTGATCCCACTTGAAACCATGCAATTGCAACCCCATTTTAAAACATGCAGTTGCTATCCTCTTGAAAGCATGCATTTGCGACCCCTTTTGAAACTTGCAGTTACAATCCCATTTGAAAACAAGCAGTTACAACTCCCATTGAAAACATGAACTTGCATCATGCCCTTCAAAACATGCAATTGCGACACGCCTTGAAAACATGCAGTTGCGACCCCATTTAAAAACTTGCAATTGCAACTCTTCTTGAAACCGTGCAGTTGCGACCAGACTTGAAAACATGCAATTGCGACCCTATTTGAATATTTGCAGTGGCGACCCCCTTGAAAACATGCAGATGCGACCAGCCTTGAAAACATGCAATTGCGACCCCATTTGAATATTTGCAGTTGCAATTCCATTTGAAAACATGTCGTTGCGACACACCTTGAAAAACATGCAATTGTTACCCATTTAAAAAATTACTGTTGTGATCCTTCTTCAAAACATGTAGTTGCGGCCCGGCTTAAAAACATGCAATTGTGACCCCATTTGAATATTTGCATTTGCAACCTTGTTTGCAAACATGCAATTGCCGCTCCATTTAACAACTTATAGTTGTGACCTCATAGCAAACATGCAGCTACGACCTCTTTTTCCCTTTTAAAACTTATAGTTGTGACCCCATTTTAAAAGTTGCCGTCTTACAGTTGCACTAAGTTACGATGTGTGTAGTTGCGGGCTCTCTTCTTTATATTCTTCCGCACGGTGAAATAACACCCAAAAAAAGACGCAGACAAAAAATAAATTTGTGATAATTATTTTACCCAAAAATAAAAATATATAGAAAAATTTATACACATTCAAACAATGTAAAAGCATCTCCCATAGAGAAAAATAACAACTAACCAAGGGTAGCCTAACAACCAAGAAAAAAGAAAAAAAAAGTCCCCGCAAAAAAGAAAAAGAAAAAAAATACAAGTGTAGCCTGAATGGCAAAAGAAAAAATAGCCCACCAAACCACAGGCTGCCCCGCGCACAGACACAAGAAAGCATGTCCCGACCAGCAAGGTAGAAAGCCCAAGAAAATGATCACAACTCATAAACCCAACAATCACGCAAAAAAAGAAACATGACATGCCCATGTTGCTCGAACAGTCCATCGCTAGACACCAGCAAGAAGCACGAATCTACCCTTCTTGCACGGCAGTCATGGAGGTTACTACAACATCCGAGCTTTTTGTGTGCGTGTATGCTTAAGGCGATATACTACCCGAACGAAACGATACTTTCATCTGAGCAAGCCAGCCGACCCTCGCAGGTGTTGCGTGCTATCATGGAAGGGAGGGATGGCATGTGCCAAGGATTGATAAGAAGAATAGGTGATGGAAAACAACAAAAATTTGGGTTGATAACTGGTTGCCACGGAATGCAACAATGAGACCTACTGCTTGTCTGTCTGCTATCCCCCCCCCCCCCCCCCCCCCCCCCCCCCCCCGATGGTAAGTGAACTCATAGATAGTACAAGTGGTACTTTGAGGAGGGAGATCATTGACCAAACCTTTCTAGCGGCGGACAAGAGTATGATCCTGAGTATCCCTATTTGCACTCAGCTGATGGACGATTTCTGGGCGTGGAATTTTGAGAAGAATGGTATGTTCACGGTGAGATCAGCTTATCGCATGTTAGTTGACACAAAGAGAAGGAGAGAAGATTGGCTAGAAGGTGATGCGGGAAGTTCGGATTATGAAGCACAAGAGAATAGTTGGAGCTCTTTGTGGTCGATTAAGGTGTCGAGTAAGATCCGTAATTTTCTTTGGAGGATTGCCAAACACTCAATCCCTACAAAGCATCTTAGACACAATAGGAACATGTTGAGGAGGATAACTGTCAGTTATGTGGGATGCCAGGCTCTTGGCGTCATTCACTGTTGGATTGCTCAACAACACGGTGCATGTAAGCACATGTAGATGAGGATGTGACCGAGTATGTCCAAACTTCGGGGGAACCAAGTGCTAAGCCATGGTTATTTTCACTTATAGATGCTCTACCGCATGCTAGTCCCATCAAGCTGGTCGTCACCCTTTGGGCGATCTGGGCAGCTCGATGTAAAGTTATACAAGAGGGAGTTTTGCAAAGTCCACATGTGAGACATGCTTTTCTATAAAAGAACGAAGTTTTCTATAGAAAACTTAGAAAATGAAGTTTTCCATAGAAGAACGAATCCGTGGCATTGGTATAATCCTTTCCAAAGAACAAAACAAAATCAAAATAATGATTTTTTCTAGGAAAGTACAAAACACTTTAAGAAAAAACAAAACAAAAAAGAAAAAAACTTTCAAAACTTGCGCACAGTTTGCACGGATATTGCACTTTTTGAAATATGCAAAGATAAGCATATAATAGTGCATTTTTTGCATTCTATTATAATTTACACAAAGTGTAACTGAAATAAACTATTTCTTTAAGAAGATAGAAAATAAAAAAACTTGCACACAACTTTGCACTCAAATTGCATTTTATCGTAATGTGTAAAAATAATCATATAATCATGAAATTTGGGCACACATCATATATTATTTTTATGTATATAATTACACTCAGCCAAAAACCAACAAAAATGAAAAATAAGCAATAAAGGAAAGAAAAAAGAAAAAACTTTCGGAACTTGCACACAATTTGCACTGATATTGCACTTTTTGAAATATGCAAAGAATAAGCATATAATAGTGCATTTTTCGCATTCTATTATAATTTACACAGTGTAACTGTAATAATCTATTTCTTTAAGAAGAAAGAAAATAAAAAAAATGTGCACAACTTTGCACTCAAATTGCACTTTATCATAATATGCAAAAATAATTATATAATCATGAAATTTGGGAACATATTATATATTATTTGTATGCATATAATTACACTCTGCCAAAAACCCACAAAAACAAAAAATAACCAATAAAGGAAAGAAAAAAAGGAAAACTTTGAAAACTTGCACACCATTTGCACTAATATTGCACTTTTTGAAATATGCAAAGAATAAGCATATAATAGTGCATTTCTCGCATTCTACTATAATTTACACATAGTGTAACTGAAATAATGTATTTCCATTAAGAAGAAAGGAAAAAAAACTTGTGCACAACTATGCATCAAAATTGCACTTTTATCATAATATGCAGAAATAATCATATAATCATGAAATTTTGGCACATATTATATAATATTTATATGTATATAATTATACTCAGGCAGTAACCCACAAAAAACCAATAAAGGAAGGAAAATATGAAAAAGAAAAATGCATAGAAGCAGAAAACAAAAAATAAAAACATGAGAAATTTGCACACAATTTATTCAGAAATTGCATTTTTTTATAATATACAAGAATAAGTATGTAATATCAGAATTCTCACAAAACAGAAAGTTTCCTAAGAAAGAATGAATTAGTGACATTGGTATTACCATTAAAAAAAAGAAAGAAACACTAAATCAAAAACAAAATTAATGAAGTTTTGTAAGAAAAAATGAATTAATGGTTTTGGTAATACCCTTCAACAAATATGAAATAAATACTATAACAAAATCAAAATAATGAAGTTTTCTAAGTAAGAATGAGTTAGTTGCATTGATATTACCCTTTAAGAAGAAAGAAATTATAAAGTAATCAAACAATAACAAAATTTACACACAATATATACAAGTGCTTTCAATAGTATGCAAGAATATGCATATGGTAGTGGAATTTTCACAGAAAATACAATTATAATGAAACCGTACTATTTTAATAGTATGTAAAAAATAAGCACAGAATAGTGAATTTTTCACAGAATTACGATTTATACACATATTATAAATTAGTTACGTGTATATATTTTGTATTCAAAGTATACCCATAAAAACCGATAAAAAAACAGGAGCAAATACACACACAAACAGCCTAATAAGAAAACACGTAACGGGCTTCAGCCCAACAATCAAAATATGTCCAGCCCAATACAGGACAGCACGCACAACAAGAAAAAAAGAACTAACACGCATCTTGGAGCAGCAATCAACGGTTAAAAAATCGACTGACCCAAAATGTAAAAGTCAGTTAGCTGACATGTAGCTAAAGTGAGATACTTGTGCTGAATAAATACTTGTACTACTTGAAATTTTGGCGTTGTGAGGGTGGAGGAGCAGCCACGGCAGTGTTCTTGTCTAGTACTCTTCTGGTCATGTTTGCACTTGCGATTTTTGTCATAGAAAAGTGATCTCGTCCATCTCATTAATATGAATGCGATTGTGTCACAAAAGTCGCCGAGTGGCTGACAAGCATTATCATACATTTTTTTAATTTGTTTGGATAGCAAATCCATCTTTCTCCACATCCACCCTCGCCACTTCTCCAAGCCAATCATACCACGAGCCGTTCCTCCGTCGCCCCTGCGCGGATGACCGAGGGGCTCCAACCCTAGCCGCCGGGCCACCCCTCTTTCCCCTCCCTTCTCTCCGTCGCCGCCGGTGGTCGGCGCCGGGCATAGCCTGTGTGTGCGATGGCGGCGGCGGAGGCACTCCTCCCTCTTGCGGGTCATATGGTGACACGGGGCTCCCTGGCTCGAGGTGTGATCCCAACCATAGCTGGCCAAATGGGCAGGCCCGGCACAGCCGACCGATTCTAATTGTGTCTGGCCCGGCCCGGCCCACCGAGGCACGATTATTATATGGGTTGTGCCGTGTCGGCCCACGTGCTGCAGCCCGCAGCCCAGGCACGGCCCAGCTGCTAATCGAGCCGGCCCACCGACACGCCAGGCCCACTAGTCTGCCTACTATTTTGGCACACTGGACGTTTTTAGCCTATTTTTACCTGTTCGGCCATATAGAGATATATATAAAAATATGTAATCAGGTCGTGCCGTGTCGGCCCGCGTGCTCAGCCTAGCAGCCCAAGCACGGCTCAGGGCGTGCCGCGTGCCGAGCCCAGCCCGTTTAGCCCGTGTTCTGCCTGGCCCACGGCTGGCCATGCTAGGCGTGCTCACGGGGCGGCCTGGTTGCCCCGACCCATTTGGCCAACTATAATCCCAATGGTGGTTGTGGTGGCAGTGTTGGCACCGCTTCTCCCGATCCAGGGCGGACGACCTTGGATCCGGGGTGGCGGCCCCTAAGATGGCCTTCCTGTCCGGTGGTGCGGCGGGGAGAGTGGGCTGTCGGGGATCGGGTCGGGTGGCCGGCAATCCACCGACAGGTTGACGTCGCGACATGTTGCCTCGGCGGCCGACGTCGTTGAGCTGCTTTCTCCTACAATCCTTGCTTCATGCTCTCCATCTGAATGGACATGGCCGCGCTGCTTGCCGGTCACCGGATGGGGCGATGATGCTCGAGGGTGCCGTTTCTCTTCCTGGAGACGTCGCCTGGGTCCGCCCCATGTTTTCCCATTCCACGGTCTCTCGGGTGAAAACCCTAGGGCGGCGATGGCGCTCATGGCGTCGTGTCCTTCTTGAAGGCGCCATCGTGAGAGGTAAGTGGTCGTGAGCACGGCTTGGGTTCGTAGGCAGTTGCAGTTGGCGTGCCCCTCTTCCTCTGGGGGGCATATGCTTTGGGGGAAACCCTAAATCTGGGTCTCTTAGATCAGATGATGACGAAAACTATGGTGCCGTTTCCCCTCCTAAGGGCATCGTTTTGGAGCAGGTGCTGATTGGAAGGGCCCAAAGGCTGAGCAAGGTTTCATCTTCCGCATTGATGATAGTGGATCTCGGTGGCGTGGCGTAGTGGAGTCTTGGTGTCCGATGCGGGTTGACAGACTCGTGCAGGAGGAAGGCGTTGTCTGGCATCGTGATGACGTCGACGGCAGGCCCGGCAAGGTTGATGCGTCAGGTCATGTTCTAAAGATGGATAGGTGAAAGATGGCGGCGAGCGCCTCCGAGAGTGCGCCGGATCGGTGTGTGCCCCAAACCCAACATTGTAGCTTGGTTTAGGGCCTTCGACTTTAGATGTTAGGCTTTGGTGTGAAGTCTGTTTGGACAGGGTGGATCTGGGGCTCGCGGTCGCTGTGCGGCGGTAACACGGCAGGGCGGCCCTTTTATAGCCAAGCAGGGCAGGCGCGGGGAGGGGAGGGGACGGGAAGGTGGGCGGCGTCAAACGCCATAATATCACCTCGGGACCGGCGAGACTAGTTGCCATTGATGAGCCTCGGGGGCGGTGAGTGGCGTCTTGCAGGCGGGAACCGCCCACCCACACGCCACGCTGCGGTCAGCCCTGACCGTGGCCGGTCAAATTGGGGCGACACATCGCATCACGTAGGCTCGACGAGGTGGTCCCCCGCCAAGCGGCGATCCCGTGATGTCTCGGCTCGGCTTGTGCCGCCACGGCTTGGTGCGGCTCGTCCTGCAGCCCCGTATACACGGGCGCGCGGGGGTATCGGCGTGGATGGGGGGAGGGGGTAGTCTTTTTAAATAAGACCATCATGCCCCTGGTAACGAAGGGGTATGAGCTAATCTCAACCCTTGATGTGTTAGGGCGGAGGGGAGGAGGTGTACCGAAGCAGAAGTGAGAGTCAAAACCATATTTGATACTTGGCACAAGAGTACCTTCCATAGATATTTCTGCAAAAATGCAAGTTTTCTTCACTCGTGACTACACCTGTGCAGTCAAATTGCACTTTGCACACATCCACACAAAATTCAGTGCAAACCCAAAACAAAAGAGAAATCATTAAAGCTAATCTCTCATTACTGGTAGAACACACGCTCTGCAATCCACTCCTATGAACATGTAGTGCCATCCAAACACAAACCTATTTGCTTCCTGTGTACCTATTTATAGCTTCTGTCACTCTTCTCTATCTACATGGCAAAGTGCTTATGCTCAGTGTCTGATACGGCCAGGGTTTGGGTTGCCAACGAAGTAGGCAAGAACCCCTACCAAGGGAGCATTGATGTACGTAGTCGGTTCAGATTTCCTGTAATCAGCGCGGTCGTCCCCATAAGCATCATCCTCCCCTGGCCCGCCGACGATGGCGCCGACCAACGGGTTAGGGTTCGGGCTAGACGAGTCGTAGTAAGGCGTGCCGTCTTTGCACGCCATGCGCTCCGGGTGGTCCTTGATCGACGGCAGAGATGACCCTCGGTGGTGGATCCGCTGAGGATACCGGTCGCCGTACCCGACCATGTACGACATTTTCATCGGGTTGTCTCCTAGCAGATAATCTATCTGAAAACCGGCAATGCAGGTGAAGTTAGAAAGTTCAGTGTTCAAGTTCAACCAGTCAATGTGGTGAAGTTAGAATGCTATACCTGTTTTTTGGCCTGAAGCCGGAGGGTGTCTGGACCGACTGAAATGTCGCCGCAGTTGACAGTGTGAGAGGACTTCGTGAGGTACTTGGCGTAGGTCAGGAGCAGGAAGGAAATGGAGGTGACATGCTGCATGTTGCTGCCTCCAGGCTTGTAGATCATGCCGCCGGGCGTGTACTGGATGTGCGGCGACGACGACTCCGGGATGAGCGTGCAGATGAAGCTGTCCGCGGACTCCTTGTAGGACTGCATGGACAGCGCCTCGCCTTCTATGAATTCCTGCAAAGTGCAGACCAAACCAGTCACTCATGTGTTATGTTAATTTGGTAGCAGAGGTTGTGTTCAGAAATGAAACAAGGTTGATGGGAGCAGTTTCTGAACCTTGGATATAAGGACATTGAGGCCGGCGTGCTTGTTGTCCCAACCAAACTCGTTGATGCTGTCCTCTGCTCCGAGGGTCTTGCCGTTGTTCTGGATGTACTCCCGGAATGTGTCGTCCCCGGACGCCCTCCGCAGCCACGCCGCGCCCCACAGCAGCTCATCCTGCCAAGAATGTCAGCTTGATCAGTTCTGGAAGTCACATTGTTGTGAATATTGTGATTTTGGAGTGTGTGAGAACAGAGCTTCTTTTAGGATGAAACATTTGCTTCTACTAGTTCAGAAATGCATGGGCCTATCTGATGATGTAATGTCTGAAGGTGATCAACCTGAATTACTAGACAGTCCAATTCTGGAAGTTCAGAGATAGAAACTTTGATGCTGCTAACGACACAACACTTACTTATGGTGTACTAATACTCTTTTGGCATTTTGAACTGTTATTCTTGTGCTGAATTATGTAAGCTAATGTCTGTTATTTTAGAAAACCCTGATGTCTTGTTATCAGAGGTTCAGAGAACTCTGCAAGTGCAGTGGTAGAAACTGTGTTTTGTTTGCTCTTATAATTCCTTTGTGACTGTCTTTTGTTGCTGTTATTCTGGTGCTAACAAAGCTTAAAAACATTATTAACTTCGCATCAAGGTACCAAAGTAGCAATGCTGCGACACAAAACATTGTAAACCTGCCCTGTTTCTTCTGGTCAGGCAAATGCAACCTGCCCAGAAAAATGGCTACACCTATATGTTAACCTGCCCTGTTTTTCTGTATGACGCATTGCGCCGTGCCTGTCCCCAACTTATATTAGCCTCACTGCAACACGATGTGATCAAGCTCCATCGTTTCTCGTGATCAAGCAGAGGTCAGGTCCTCACGTAGCTGGAGGAGGAAGAGAGGCAAGAGGCTGACCTGGTATCCGTTGAAGTCGCAGTAGAAGGGGCAGCCGCCGGCTCTGAGATCCATGTCGTCGCTGTAGGCGCCCCTGTGCGAGTCGGCGAACTCGAACGCCTTCTTGGCGCTGTCGAGCAGCAGCTCGGCGTACTCCCGGTCGCCGTCGCGGAACACCATGGACGCCGCGGCCAGCGCCGCCGCCGTCTCCCCGGCCACCTCCGACCCCGGCCGCCCCGCGCTGACGTTGTACACCGTGCGCTCCGTGTCCATGTCCTCCGGCCTCTCCCAGCATTCGTGGTCCTTCCACGGGTCCCCCACCTGCATCATACACAATGCCGGTCACTCTCGTGCGCGTACGGCGGCGTGCTCTGCCGCGGCATGGCATTGGGGGTGCAATGTGGGCGGCGTGCGCGCGCGCTTGCCTGCATGAAGATGACGCCGGGGTGGGCGAGGGTCTTGAGGAGGTAGTCGGTGCCCCAGCGCACGGCGTCGGCGGCGTGGCGGCGCTCCTCGCGCGGCATGTCGTCGCCGAACTCGAGGACGCTCCAGGAGAGCATGGTGGTGGTGAAGGCCATGGGGAAGCCGAACTTGACGTTGTCGCCGGCGTCGTAGTACCCGCCCTCCAGGTCGACCCCGGCGCCCGCCGCCCTGCCGTCCGACACGCCGGAGTCGCCCCGCCACGCCGCGCGCTGGCCCTCCGGCAGCCGCCCGGACCGCTGCCCCTCGAAGAAGAGGATGCACTTGGCCAGCGCGTCGCGGTAGTCGTGCCCGCCCCGCTTCCACGGCCACGACGCCGACGCCGACGCCGAGACGGCGCACAGTGCCACTAGTAGGACGCGCACGCGCAAGTGGTGGGCGGGGACAGAGGCCATTTCGAGCTCACTCACACTCACTCACTCCCTCCCTACTGGACACTAGACCAGGCCGCTCTGCTAGATAGAGCACGTGAATGGCGATCGGTGCATCCTCTCCCCGTATTTGGCGCGTATTTATAGGCCTTCCCCAACGGTGTAAGCCCGCTCGCCCGCTCGTGCCGTCTGCCACTGTGGAGTGACTGACGAAATCTGGGGCGAGGTTTCATCGGAGTAAATTCACGCACGGTGGAAACCGCCGGCGATGAATGCACGCTCATCCGTAGCTCCCAGAGGAATAAATCCATGCCGCATATGTGGATCCATGAATGGGTTGGAGATATACCACTTATACACATAATGCAGCCGACCGAATTTAACGTGGATTGGGAGGGTTAAAGGACAAGGGTGGGGGGTCACGGGAGGGGGTGGTAAGGAGAGGTGAGGCCAAAGTTTTTTTAGGGTTCTTCATGGACGACACGGGCGGACAGCAGCTAGCTCGGTCGCAGCGTGGTCACATGCACCGGTTAAGGAGTGTAGGGCCGGCTCGGCGGTTGGAATCCTACATGGAGTGGAGTGGTGGTATTCCTTTGTGGCTTTTATCGGGTAATATGTTTCATTTTTCATAGGCAGTAGAGCAGGTTGCCAAAAGCCACAAAAGGTCAAAAATAATTAAATCAACTTACACATGAATAAAAACATAATGATAGTTTGTCAACGTCTCTCTGTATGATGTGTTGATGGGAACATGTGCCTAGTAATGCATGGCTCTTAGGGCATCTCCGACGCATTGGTTGCCTTCGCGTTTGTGCTTTTCTTGGAGTCTCTGGGCGTCGTTGTGTCGTCAGACAGATCGGCTCCGAGGGCCATGAGCATGATGGCGTTCGAGCTTGCCTGGCGACGGCTCTTCGCAGTCACTCGGTTGTATCCCCCACGGCCCACAGGGACCGGCGGAGGACGCAAGTGTGGGCGTTTCCTACCGCGAAGGCATTGACCCAAATCCAGTGGTTGATACCGGGCTAGGAGTGGAAGAAGGTGCCTTCCACTCCTCCTACCCGTGGTTGGGTGGCTGTGATGTGAATGTTTGTCGGTGTCTAGGGGCATGGATGCTGGGAAGGCGGCCTCAGATGGTGGTTCATATGATTGGCTCTCAGGCGGGCATCATGACGGTGGCTATGTCTCTTTGTCGTCTGGGCAACGAGGGTGTAACCACTTTCTTTCTTTTCGGATGATACGGTTCTTAACTAGTTCCCATATGTGGATGAATTAATCTTTGATATGTTGTGGCCTCTCTCCTTGTTTTTTTTCTTTTGTTCTCTGTCCACAGCTAGACCACAATATTGACATACAACTATAATCTCTGAGGCAATTAAATATTCCCTCTATCCCATAATATAAGAGTGTTTTTTGACATGGAACGGAGGGAGTAGTACATCACAACTTAGAGATACAACACTCGACAAACAATACATTGTCTTTAAAATCGTCATGGACCAGTGCATTGGAAGAATGGAAGTGCATTGGAAGTGACATTACTTCTATATTAATTACCACTTTCGTAGCTTGGTGAACCAATAGTCTACACTAATGACAAAATTGACACATCACCAGACATAGACATGGTCAAAAAATATGCAATTATGGGACTCGACATTAACTGTGACTCTGAGAGTGGTAAAAATGTGACCAAGTCAGAAATGACATGGCGCCGGGTGACACCACGCAAGAAACGTCTTGCTCAAAGAGAAAAACAAGACATGAATCGAGGCATCATGGATCATGTCGTCGCCATGGGTTGCAACACCCTCCCACAAAAGACAGGCATGGGACCCTACTACCACAGCTGTAAAATGAGTTGTTTAGCTCAACTTCACTTTCTGTACTGATGAATATGTTGTCATGGCAGCAAAAAGGCTATTTTCGCTGCCATTGCAAAGTGCTTGACACAGAGCAGGATGAAGCGTCCATTTTGATTATCTGCTTATACGTTGACCAATTTGCTTTTGTCGTCATGCACATTGCAGTATATTATTCTTATTTACTACCTCCGTCCTAGTTTATTGGTCCCCTTCATATATAGTGTCAAAATTTAACCATAGATTTTAACTAACAAAATGTCAATGCATGTCATAAAAAATTATACAATTTATGACATGCATTGACATTTTATTAGTTAAATCTCTGGTTATTTTTTTTTGGGAAAATCTCTGGTTAAAATTTGACATTATATACGAAGAGGAATAATAAACCAGGACGGAGGTAGTATGAGCTGATTGCGGTCATGATGTGTTTCAATGGCAAGAGAATCGGAAGCACCGTGACATTGGGCAAGCTACTAGTGGCTTTGTGCTAATGTAAACTGCGTGCATTTTCAGTAGTAGATGTCGTAGATGTCATCATAGGTTCTTTATCTACAAATGGAAAAGAAGCTCGCCCGCGGTCTCTTGTTTTTTTGCTCGATCCGTCGTTACACTTTCCCGCTTCCATCGTCCGCTTCGTTCTCGCCGGATCACGCAAGATCAAGAGTCCACCTCGGACTCCCGCGCCTCCACTCAACCCGCAGCAGCGCCGTTGTCGTGCATCTGCATGCATATCCCCGTGGCGCGTCCCGATCATCCAGCAAGAGGACAACGGAGAGATCCTCCGCGATCCGCGTGAGAGCGGCAGCGTGGCCGGAAAGGGGCGGGACACGCTCGCTCCTCGCCGGAGACACGGGCCAGGCCAGGCCCGGGCGGCGAATGTCGCCGATCGAGCGGCCGGCCGGACAAATGTGGCGTGTTCGCCGACGAAAGCGGGTCGTTGGGATCATGGAATTTGGCCGGCGGGTCGCCTGATCTTCTCCCCGTCCGGACGTCGCCGAGGTGCGCGTGTAAACGGCACGGGGATCGGCGGATTCGGGGCGGATTGGTGGCGATGGCGGCCCTGCCCGGCCCCGTTCGGGGGTGCGGCCGTGCAGGACGCGCCAAAACGCAGCTCGGGGTCGCTTGCACCATGCATGTACATCCACGTCCATATCCACACATGCTGCTTAACTTACTGGCCAGCTACTGGTGGCGTGCTCTGCTGCGACGTGTGGCGCCACTGCTACAAACATTCGCTTTGCTCCCCGTGCATGTCCCGCTGCTGGCTAGCTGCCGCTGCTACCGGGCAAAGGGGTCACATGGTTTGGATGTACTGCCAATCTTCTCCGAAACAAAATAAAAAGGAGGATATCGATCTTCAGGGGCTTCCTCTTTTCCACCTCCTCCTAGTACAACATTTCGAGGTAGATCAGATAAAGATAAAGAGATCAGCAATTCACCATCGATCGATCCCTCCTCGCTCTGTTCCACATACATGCTTCATCGACACATTTCTTCAGAGTTATATTACGTGTCTGTCATGCGTCTGAAACTGGAAGCAGCCACGTACGGAGGTTAACCTGAGTCAGTCTTTTTAGACTAACAGTATGCTGGTAAATTAGCATGGACACAGCATGCTTTTTCTGCTGAGCTACCAGTGACGCTTGGTGCACTGCAGAAAGGCAGGAGGCCGCATTGTTGCCATGGCAGAGAGATAGATCGGTGCACTTTCTCAAGGAAGCACAGAAGAAAAGGGTTGGAGATCGAGACCTGAATTCGTGTGCTCGGTTTTACGGGACATGGTGCGTGGGGACTTTCTTGCTCCTAGGGATCGTCTTTGCGTGCGCGGGTCCAAAGCTTAAGATCCTGCCAGAGCAACACAGACAGAAATAATAAGCCCCGTGAGCCCGTGGGAACTCCTCTTTGGTGGTGAGCCTATAGAGACTTTATTCTTCTTCTTATTATTAGAAAACTTGACCTTATAAGTTAGTACTCACCCATTATACAAAGATGAACTGAAAAAAGACTTGCATCTATTTGATAAAACTTCAACACGAGATGACAGCAATGTGAGATGTTCAACATATCCAATCTGATTGCATAATGACTCATACAAAATTTGTGGACAAATATTAAACCTCCACCGGTTACTCATATACTCTGTCTTTCCCATAAATTGAACCCCTATTTTTTAAATTAAGTTTGATTAAATTAAACGGAATATACTAGTGTTTAGTCTACAAAATGAATGTACTGTGAATACATATTTCATCGCGAATCTATTTATATTTATTTGGTTGCAGATGCTGATTTTTTTTTTCTATTATAAACTTGAGCAAACTCAATAAAGCTGGACTTGACCTATTTATGGAAAAGGGGGCACTATATAGGCTCTTAGTAGCATTACTAACTTTATAATGGACATGATCATGCCCCTAGCTAGGCTTGACAAAGCCCGGTCTCAAAATACAAAGCTTGAGTCTAGCCTGGCCTGGCCCAGAACACATGAACATTGCTTTTAAAATTTCATCTATTTTAGAATATAAAATCTAATTTATAACTAATTTTTTATACAATACTGAATTTCATATATTTTAGGCTTTTTGGACTTTTGGGCCTGGCTTCTTGTGGAAAAATTGAGCCCGACTTAGATGTTGTGGTGTCCGGTTGTCCATGGGTGTATCCTACTTGTCGCTCTTTGTGACAAATTGCCGGACAAATACAAAAACGACATGAACCAGCCCGATTAGCGTTAGCATGTGGTTTCCTGTTTTGGGAAGGTTATGGACTTGGTTTTCTTGGTTTTAGGAAGGTTCCAGAAGGTTCTCATTCAATTTTCCAATTTTTTCTGTTGTTTTCCTATTGGTTTTTACCCGTATTTCTCTTCTATTTCTTCCTTCATTTTTTTATTTTTATTTTTATCCCTTTCTGCTTTTTTCCTTTCCTGGTTTATTTTTATTTTTACTTTTACATTTCAAAATTTAGATAATTAAAAAATTCTTCAAGATCTGAAAATAAACTGCACATTCTAAAATAAATTTCACAAATTCAAAAGAGTCTGATTAAATATTCCTCACTTCACTTTTAAAGGAGTTGATATTTTTTTTTATAGAGATTTAAACAGCATCAAAACGTTTAATATACAGTTGTCTAAAAGACTATAAAAAGAGTGAGAACGGAGGAGTAATATGAGCAAAATATTTAGTTTAGATGATTACATATTAATCAAAGAGTGTCAAAAGTATGTAAAAAACACAAAGTTAAAACTAAAATCACGTTCTGAAAAATCAATGCGAAATTTATAAAAATTTGTGAAAACAATTTTTATACATAAAAATTACAGGTAGCATTTTTCTTAGAAAAAACCACTAGAAACAAAAAGAAACATAAGAAAGAAAAATAGGGACTGGAGCAAGGGGGAATTCTATAAAGGGCGTCTTGTCGACATCTTATTTCGCAGCCGAGCGTCCCTAATAAAGAGCTCTTCATCCATTTCCCAATAAGAGCTCTTCTGTCCATGCTTAAAACGTAACCTTTTTTACATAAATAAAAATAAAGTTTAAGTGCTTGATCATTTTTTTCGTGTGATATATGTTTTCAAATAAATGTTAGATCTGGGATAAGCCCAGTTATTTTTCATCTGACCAAAGGGCAGAATTCCACCATAACTACAGCATCCAGTGACTCCGGAAAAGCATCTAGTTAATCACTTAGAGCAATCCCTATAAACATCTCGCCTGCAGTCCCCAGTTAGATTGGCTAGGTCCCAATCCACCGCGTCATATATAGGGAGATCTAACAGTCAAATTTATAAGCAAACTCATTCTAAGAATATGGCTTTTGCTATTTTTGTGTACCTTGCTCGATTTTTCCTGGCATTTATTTTCTATTTTATAAAGTGTCATATACATTTTTTAAATAGCAGTGTGAAAAATGATATTAAATATATATCAAAAAAATGTTTTAATGCATATGGAAAATGAACAAGTGTATGAAAAAAGTAGACATCAAAACGTAATTTTTAAAAAATATTAACCATATATTCTAAAAAATGTTAAATGTGTAATAAAATGCCTCCATGTCACAAAAATCGTATAAGGACACCGGAAAAAGTAGACGTCAAAATATATTCCAAATATGTTAAACCATGCATTTAAAAGTGCGATAATATAAACATGTATAACACAACTGTTCACTAATGATACACCAAAAAATGAATACCAGTGAGTATAAAAATTATACATTAAACACATATGGTTTAAAAAATATGTAGTCATGTACTAAAAATGTTGAATTGTTCCATATGTATACGAAAATGTAGAAGTATATGAAGAAGTAGATATGAAAGAGATGATACTCCAAGAAATGTTAATCATGTAATATGAAAAATGTTAAAAATATATATAAAAATCAATTATTTTTGGATTACATAGAAAAAGTGCAAACGTGTATGAAAAAAAAATATAGCAAAACATCAAAGACAATATTGATTGTTTTCAATCAATGAATATTAAAAAAATATTAAACATATAACCATTTCTTTTCATGTATATGAAAAATGATACACAAAAAAACAATACAACATGTACTTGAGATTTAAACTTCTTATTCGAAAAATGGTCAAATTGGGTTTAAATAACGTTCCTAATAATTTACAAAAAATGTGCATTATATATGACAAAAGTAGACGTGTGTTGTAAAAAGGGAAAAACTGAACGAAACCAAAGAAAACAGATGCAGAACAGGGAAATGATAGATAAAAGACCACATAAAACCAATAAAAATCACATAGAAAAAGTAATAAAATACGTAACTATTGAAAACCGATGAAAGCTGTAAACAAAAACACATAAGAAGAAAGAAAGAAAAAACAATGAAAACCCAAAAAACATAAAGAAAACACACAAAAGAAAGAAAGAAAAACCAGTGAAAACTGAAATACCCTGCAAAGAAAACCCCAATAGAAGAAATAAAGGAAAAATACTATGAAAATCGGACCAATTCACCTAGTAGACATCAAAGTAGAAGAAAAAACCAACGTACAACTGCGACAAGTGAGCAAGTGTCTTCGGGCTTGCTAGCCACAAAGAGAAGAAGCGGCCGGCCGGTAACGATGCAAGGAAAAAAGAAAACCTTCAGGCGAGATATATGGAAATTAGTGTAAATCATTGCGCGGTTGACTTCATAGTTTATTGAAATCACTAATTAAGGGATACCTCTTATAATAGTCACTCATCTTCTCTAATGATGACAAGTGACGCACTACATGCGCGACATTTATCACAACCTATGAGTTTTGGGCTTTTTTGATAGATTCTTTTTTTAAAATGGTTTACCTCTTGAACGGTGAACCGTTTTCACTGTTGCATTTCTTGCGTCAAAATCTTTGAAACTAGATTCTATATTAATATGTTTGAGCCACCTTTTTCTTGAAAACCTAAAATTAATAAAAAGAAAAACACATAAACCTAAAAAACTGGAAACAAAATAACCGAAGGATAAGTATGTTTCACACAGTGCACATTTGTTTTTTTCACTTTTTGAGAAGCACAGTTGTGCCTCACTATGAAGCATAACTATGTTTTTTCACTTTTCAAGAAGCATTGTTGTGGAAAGAACAATTGCATTTTTCACTTTTCACTTTTCGGGAAACACAGTTGTGCCTCACTATGAACATGGTGTTTCACACGACAATCCCAAAAAAAGATAAAGCAAATCTTCTTTCCAAAAACCTACTAAAAACAAGCAAAATCCTATATGTAAAAAAAACATGTGAAAATGCTCAAAATCAGCTGGGATTTTCTTGAAAATGTGTGAAAAGAAGAGTTATTTCACCTCACACAATGTAAAGGTATATCACTAGTACCCTTTTTTTCTTCCCAAATCAGTACTAAGGTTTACGAGGAAAAAGAATGATAAATTTACTCATAGCGGCTCTCCTGCAGACATCTAATTTTAAGATTTTTTTCCTCGTATACGTATGTTTCATCTCGTTGGTTATGTCCTGCTGGTTAGGATTCTGAAGCGTTGTCTTTTTTTTCTCATAAGTATGATAAAGAATTTAAGCCGGATGAATTTTCTCCGATATAAACGCATATAAGGGAGGTAAACAAAGAGATGCGACTATTGTTTCCTCTGAAGAAAAAAAATTGTCAATAAGAACTTATCCGGATAATCCAATACCCAACTAAACAGGTAACATTATTAGGAAGCCGGGGGTTACTTGCAAATTGATGTTTAAGTTGCTGTTGGAGCTCCATGTTTGAGCGGATGTTGTTCGTTGTAAATCCGACGGCACAAAACGCATAGTTTTCAGATTTTCACTAAAATCAAGTTTTCACTTGATACACCGCATTTTCTTATTTCCCTTCAATTTCTTCTTCTTCTTATCGATCTTCCTCTATTGCTTGCCACTGGTCATATTCTTCTCGCCTTTTGCTGGCCGGTTTACCTACTCGTTCTTGTTGTACTTAATTACTTTATGGAAATAATTGGAATCTCTTGAGTTTTTATAACTACTGGAATTTGCGCATAAGGCTTTTTTAAGTACCATTTTTGGCATTTGAATTCGTTCTAGGTTTAAACCATGATGGTCAAAGGTGGTGTGGCATTCTACGCGTGACCCGTCTCCGGCAATGTGGAACCAGTTCACAAGTTGTGTGAGCAAATCCACAAATAATCTACCCGTTGGTGTATGTAAACCCATTCCACACAGAGTAATTGTCTACTCCACTCGTCTAATCCTGAAGCGCTGCAAACAGCCGAGCACCGGAGAGGTGCTCCGGCTCTCCGGCTCTCCAGTGCCGTTGCTTCCCACCGTCACCGTTGCTCCTTGGAGCCTCTCCAGATCCCCACGAGCCACGGCGCAGCTCCGCCGACCCTCTCTCCCTTCCTATCCTCCTCCGCCTCGCCCATGTCCTTCCTGTGTTTCCCCGCCAGCATCGACGGACCGACACCGCGTCGATCTGCGGCGGGACCGCAACAGCAAGGTCGAGCTACTGATCGAGTGGCGGCGCACATGGAGGCCACGGCCACGGGGGCAGCGCCGAACCGGGCACCCCCGTTTCCTTGCGCAGTGGTGGCTGGTCCTGCCAGCGAGGGACAGGTGTTCGACGAAATGCCAGGCAAGGGAGGGGCAGTTCTGGGCGCTGTCTCTGTTCGATCCAAGGCCCGGCAGAGGAGAAGCGTGCTGAAGCACTTGAGAAATCGATGCAAAGGCCTGCCATTAGCGAATTGGGGGACAATGCTCTGCTCAGCTCAGCTCAGCTCGACGGCATGCTTGACATGAGGCGTGAGGCGCCATGTACAGCTAAACGGCTGGTTCGTGCTGCAGACATGTATGTATCCAGTGGCTGTTTTACACGGACAGATAGCAGCTGGAGATACTATTGAATTCAAGCAGCTTCCTGTGCAGTACATAGGACTGGATCAATTGCGAAGGCTTGGCCATTAGTGGGCTGGGAGACGACGCTCAGCTCGACGGAATGCTTGACAGAAGATGCGCATGCCGTCGCCATGGAGTGAAGGAGTGCTGGGCTCTTCTTGGTGGCTCGAGAGCATTGCATTCGGCCAAGATGGTTCGTTCTGCAGACAGACATGTGTATCCAGCGTCAGTGATCATCAACAGATGGTTCCAGACCTACAATGACATTCCCAAGTGCCAACAGAAACAGAAAGAGTAACAGAAGTTCATGTCAGCCGTTTGCACAGCATTGGGAGTCTTTGCCCCCAGACCGGAGACACCCAACCACATGGCGTCCAGACTATAAAAAGGCCAGCCCGTCTCCCCTCCAATACCATCCCCTATAACTACCACCACGTCAGATCACACCTTCCCTCCCAAACTCAAACCACGAAGCCATCGCCCAACGCCCATCGGAAGCAGCAGCCAGGCAACCCACCGCCGCGCAAGAAACCAAGAAGCGGCCATGTCAGGGAGGAGAAACAGAGGCGGAGCAAGTGCGCCTCCTGCGCTTGCTCCTCCTGGACCTGGAGAGAGGCCACCGCCACCCTCCCAGAGCTCCAGGAGGCCGGCGGTCGCCACCTTGGAACAGCGGCTGCGTTCCAGTGTCGAGCGGGAGATAGACGAGGCCAGCGCCATGCAGCCCGCCGAGGCCGGACAAGGGAGCTCCTCCCCCGCCCCGGCATCATCGCGGCCAAGATTCTGGCCGCGAGCGCGGCAGGCGGCTAGGAAGGTTCTTGGCATCAGCAAGAAACCCTCCGCGAGGTCAGCAGCAGGAACCCCGCACGGGCAGGACACGGTACCTGACGCCTCCGGCACGTCGGAGTCGGCGGCCGTGGCGGCGGCAAGAACTGGGACCGGTGATGAAGCCGGGTCGGAGCAGCAGCCTGTAGAGGTCGCCCCCACGCGGTCTGAGTTCGCCGCCATGATGCAAACTGCGTTGGCGAAGATCCAGGAGGGTGACGCGGCCGACGACCAAGCCAAACGGCAGGCAGCGATCGCCGCGATGGAGAAGGCAATGACGTTCGCCGAGATGGAGAAGGCAATGACTGCGTTGATGAAGATCCAGGAGGATGCCGCGGTCAGCGACCAAGCCCAAGGGCAGGCAGCGTTCGCCGAGATGGAGAAGGCAATGACCGGCCTCATGGACCTCTCCCACAAGAAGACATCGGGGCCACCGAAACTCCCTCGCGATTTCGCTACCAAATGGCCTCATAGCGAAGTAAGTGCCTGCCACCGTCTCTGATTCTTGGCTTCCAACTCTGTTTCTAATGGAAGCTCATGTCTTGTTCTGGCCCCTCTCGTTTCTTCTCTGTATCTTGCTGTTGATCGGATTCTTTTATCTCCGTGCAAGAATTTCTAGTTTTTGTGGCTCTTTTCTTTGTTTCTTGCTGTTGCTGTTTCTAGCATTTGCACAACAAAATGCTACATGGTGTTCACTGGTCAAGTGGTCAGTGGAAGAAGTATTTTTAAAAGTTCAAAACGAAAAAGTCTCAGTGGAAAATCTCTCGTGCTATTCCGGAAGAAACAGTAGCATTCAATCAAATTGATTAAGCCGGTAGCATCATGGTGTTCTTTTACATGGCGTTCTTTTCTTCATTTATAAGAACTATTAGAATATGGGCAAAATTTCCTGCTCAGTTCAAGTCCAGTAGAATCATGTATGCATGTGTAACAGTAGCATTCGATCAAATTGATTAAGCTGTCTCTCTTGTATGCAATCAAATTTATTGCTCCATTTCAACATCTTCACCAATACTGATTATACAATTGCTGTGTTGTTAGGGTGATCCACTGCTTGAACGAGTAATGAAAGATCCTATTATATTGGCTTCTGGATATGTAAGTCACAAGCTCTCGCCATTGCTTCCTTTTATAAAAAATGTATGGACTGTTTTCTGCTGGATGTTTCCTGTTCTGCCAAATTTCTCTGCTCACCGTCACTAGCCAATGAAATATTATTGCTAATTTGTCATAAATTATTAATAATGGGCAGCGATAAAAGCTATCCACAACCAGGATTAACTGTCCAATACTATTAATATCATGCAGTTCTCTCCTCTGACTTGGCTAGTTAAATGTAAGTTGAGACTCATATTATCCTTTACATGAGATTCCCTTTTTAGTCACTGAGTAGTTCGATTATCGATGGACTTTCCTCTTGAATTGCATCACATGTTTATAGTTAATAAATAACCAAATAGATCGGGCATTGAAAGAAAAAGGTACAAGTTGACATTCTCCTGGATCATAATAAAATAACCTGCACTTCCTGCTGTATGTAGCAGTTCGAATCGCCTCAGATGTACTTAGGTTAAGCTAGTTGGCCAGGTTTGATATTCGTAAGCTGTTAAATATAACATATGTTTCCCTTGTGCTGTAGGTTTATATGGTTATCTTGGGATTTAATCAGTAGTTATTGGCGCACTATGACATACTGTTTCTGAAAAGTAGAAACCTGGGACCAAAAATCAACAGGCCTTTTCTTGTTTTCCTTTTGGAGTTGATGTTTATGCTATGTTTCTTTTTTCGCCATTTTCTTCCAAGGAAATACGATGTCCCACGGATAAGTTGAAAGTGAAACTGACATGCTGTGCTTACATTCATCGTATGGTCGCATGGGTGTAGGTTTTATGTAAGCTGTATTATGTCCTTTTCTTGTTCCAGAATGCTAAGGTTGGTCATTAGTGGTCATGATCAATTACCATAATAAATTTATTCAAAGTATTTTTTGCTTCTTCTGGAACTCTCACATGGTTTAGATTGACCCAGTAACCACGTTTTGCTTTGCTTGATTGCAGACTGTTGATAAATCATGCCAACAGTGGTCCCTTGCACAGAAAAATACCTGCCCTGTTACTGGTCACTCCTTGCCCCACTCACTCACTGCTCCAAACCACCTCCTCCATGACATGATTGCTGAGTGGTGCCTCGACCACTCTAACCTTGCCCGCTCCAGCATTGGACGCTCGCTCCCCTTGGTGCCACCTGCAGAGGATGAAATTCAAGAGATCCTAGAACTGTTCTCAGGGCATCCAGTACGGCAGAAAGAGGCCTTGCGGATGCTCAATCTAATGTCCAAAACATCCAAGGGAATGCAACCTTGCCTTGCCAAGTGGCCAGAGCTGACCCCACTGCTGATGAATCTTAGGAAGCACTGGATGAATGTATGGTCAGCTGATATTGAGGCGCAGAGGATCTCATTAATCCATAATTTGTCCATGCACAGGCCCAACAGGGAGATCCTAGCCGGTCAGAATGAAGTACCAGCTGTTCTAAAGAATGTCGTCGAGAGGGCAGGAAAGCTTGGACTTTCAGCATCATTGTTGGCCATGGTAGCTTCTATAATTGCAACACTGTCAGAGTTTGATGTGTTCAGGAAAAGAATGGTGACAATAGGGGGAATGAAAATGCTCAGTGGTCTACTCAAGATTGAGGATGTTGTACTAAGGAAGGAGACTGGCGCTGCAATCCTTGCACTCTGTGCAGATGAGGAGGCCAAGTTATCAGCTGCTGTTAGTGACGTGCCTGATAGGCTGCTCGAATGCTTCATGGCCACCGATGAGTTCCTGCTCCTGCTCGACCGTCTACCAAAATCTCCAGAGGCGCTGGACATGATCTGTGACAAGGCTATGGAATTGGTGAATATCGTCATGGAGGAAGATGCTGGTGGAATGGTAACCTCTCAGGGCATCCACTCTGCGATCTCCTTGATCTTCGTCATTACGGAGAGGGATGTGGGTAAGCTGAAGGTGAAGAACGTGGAGGATTTCAAGGAGCGGCTGCGGGAGCTTTCGTCCAAGAGAATACCGATGCAGACGATGTTTCAGGTGGAAAAAATAATCAAGACCCTGTCAGAAATGTTTCCAGCTCCTACGACGCAGTTACAGAACCAGTAATCCAGTGGAAGCTGTCTCCAGCCACATGAATAGACGAGTCTTACACTGTCTTTCTGTATAGTTGTTCGTGTATGTGTTCCAGACAGCTTCTTACTGCTGTTTGTTTACATTTTTGTAGTGGTTTCATTTGTTGACTGTGGCCACATAGAGGAACTTGTTCTTACAGCCTCGTGAGAAATATACGCGTCATTCTGTGCATCCTACAGATAAACGAATCATCTAGCTACCATATGTAGACATTTAATTCTTTCCCTAATAATGATTGGGACCTAATTGTAGTATAGTTTTGATCAATGCTTTGTTTGGTCAAGTATATTTCCTTCGGGAGTGCTGCAACCAGGGAGAGCCAATGCAATGCAGTCTGTTGGGCCCAAGATCTACTCCACCTCGGATTTTTAGGTTTTGTTGTTGTTGAAAGTTGTGATTCATGTGTTGGAAAGTTGTAATGTTGGGGCTGACAGGCTACATTTAGATCCCAGTTTCCCTTTGTTTTTTGTTACGAAAAATTGAAGTTGTGTACCATATGAGCGAATGGTACTAGATATCTATTTTAGTAAAAAGGTTGTATATCAACTAGTGCAAAGTTATTGTATATGTTTCTTTCTGAAAATCCTCTTCTTAATTTCTGAAAGTGGGGTTTGAATTGATGAAAGTTCTTCCGAAAGCTGATGGCATAATTCAGAAACTGTAAGATTGTGAAAGCCTCTTGTCATTTCTTGAAATACAATGCACAAAGTTATGAAAGATCCTCCTTAGTCGTCGAAAATTTGAAGGAGAAGAAGGGGAGCGGTTACTTTCTGATAGGAATATATAGCTGCAATGCTTTTCAAAGATGTTATCGGTAGTAGTACAAAGTTTGATTGAAGTAAAAAGGACATTTGCTTTCGTCTCCTTCTGCTGAAGAAAATAGTGTATGCCTGATTCGTTTCCATGTCTTTGACAAGAGCTTGTGCTCCAAAAACCCACGACAGTGCTCCATGAGAACACATATCATTGCTCAGATTCCAAATAGTACACCGTAAACAAGGCAGCGGCAGCAACCAACCATATTTGAAGCAATTTATTTAATTAGTTTCACTTAGCCACCAACAGCCAACTGACGCAAAATCAGAGCAGGAGCACTCA
Source organism: Triticum urartu (assembly GCF_003073215.2). Taxonomy (NCBI): domain Eukaryota; kingdom Viridiplantae; phylum Streptophyta; class Magnoliopsida; order Poales; family Poaceae; genus Triticum; species Triticum urartu. The sequence goes on along the minus strand of NC_053026.1, from coordinate 508,446,863 downwards.
AAGATTTCGGCAGCGCTGCTATACACACGATGAGCGGTGGACGATATGTGAACGACAATGCAGATCAGCTCATCCATGCACAAAACTGAAGTGAAATAGACGGCTGGATTTGGCTGTCGTTCCCGTGTCGTGCAGGGACTGTCGTCTGTATAGTAGTTTCGAAGATTTCAGTCAGATCACTTTCCAAACTTTGCGTCCTTTGCAAAGTCACAGGTGGCGCCGCCGCCCTTCCTTGTTGGCCCCCAGCTCGCCCCTTAAGTGGGCGCTCAACCGGTCGAATACGACCAAGGAAACGGCTAGTCGCTGCCGGTGGCGGCTCAACATCGAGGCGCTGCAGAAAGGATCAGGAGTGCGCTACCTAGGCTGAGGGCTGAGGCGCTCCTCTGCAAGTGCGCCACCGTAACCCAGGACAGATGCCATGGCGATAGGAGCAACCACGACAACGAAAGCAGCAGCGGCCTGACGGCGTTCAAGATCCGGCTTCGGTTCGTTAGGTAGATTTAGTTAAGTTCTATGTAAATTTGAACTATGCTTTGATGTTTTATGTCCGAACTATGTTTGAATGTAGCTTGAATGTCCGGACACCCCTACTTATTTGAGGTTTACCATTGGGTACCCAGACTCCTAGTGGATGTCCGCATGACACGTCCAAACAGTGTCCGCGAACAAGTAGGTGACGATTGAAAAAAAATATACATGTACAAGGCAAACAATTACGAAACGAAAAGGTCTTGAATTATGAGAGGTTAAACTTTAAGCAATTGCCTTGAAATATTGCAGAGCTAAACACTGCACATAATGATGCAGTAAGAGACAACGCACATCCCACTACAGATCACAGAATTTAGACCGTTCAAACACATGATAAATCTATGATAAACATTGCAAAGTTCAACATCATGGCACCGGCTGCAAGGATCCACCACATCTAGCTGAAGTGTAGAGGGAACTTTCCCCTTGATGTATCTTTCGATTATCAAGGCTGCTTTACGGGCTTCCATGGGTCTATTCAAGCAGGAGCATTTAGCAGATCGATCATCAGAACACCTGAAATTACCGTCGGTGGTGTCCAACGTAAGGCACTCGAGTGATGCTGAATTTTCCAGAATATGGGACGTCAACTCAACCATGCTCTTTGAAGAGGGGAACCTACAGATGTTCACTCTCCGGAGCTTGTCATGGCGGTATCCTGGAATCTGCCTTAGATGCGAGGAGTCTTCAGAAAGCAATTCATCTATGGATTGTAGCTGTTTTAGTACCTGAAGATAAAAAGAATGGTTTAAATACTTGAATTAATGATTTGGCGCATCCAAAAATATATTTGCAGAGTGAACAGTGCCTTACGCGCAGTTTGAATGTCTCCAAGGACGGAGCAGCATCAAGAAAATAAACCAGAGACAAACAATCGCAAGACCCACTAATATAAATGCTCAAGTATTTCAGATAGAGGAACTTGCAAGGCGAGAGCGTCAGTGTTGTATTGACCACCTGCATAAAGATACCACATGTTAATAACATTCCAAAGTACCACTACTGCTCTATGCATAACAATCACAAAAGGGTTTGGAATATACCTCACTCCATGAGCATATGATAAGAGTTTCAAGATTGGGCGCAATGGACGGAAGCTCTTCAAGTGCATAACGGAGGAAGAGGTGACGTAGCACTTCTGCGTTCTTCAATCGCAATGACTCCCCAAATAAGAACTCAACTCGGTTACCTATAAAGCAAAAACTATTAATATTTGGAGCTTTGTTCTCTATCGTCTTCAGTCTGTGGCATTCTAACACCTGCAGGGAGCTGAGTCGCTGCAGCCGGGAAGGTATCTTTAGGTAAGTTATCTGGTAGCATCTCCTGAGTTTTAACTGCTCCAAAGCAACACAGCTGGGAAGAAGGCGCCCTAACTCGGCCCCCGTAATTCGTACACGCTCAAGATGCAACACTTTCAGGTTTCCCAAGCAACCAAGGCCAACTTTAGGATGGAAGGCACAGTCAACAAGGTGAAGATACCAGATCGAGCTTCCATTCCCATTTGATAGAACTGAGCATGGGAAGTTGACTGCCTCATCCTCAGGCATCACAAGGGTGAGTTTTTCAATGCCCGGTGTAACCACTTTCTGAAGCCACTTATGGAGATATTCATAGGCCTCGGGCTTGTAGCAAGAGGAGAAATCAAGCTCGAATGTCTTCACATCAATGCATGAGTGTTTTTTCAAAATGCGATCAACTTTGCGAGGTTGGGATACTGTGTGAACATTAAATATGAGGTTGGGATAGAATCTCCACGAACATCGAAAGGCACGAGACACACATGCAGCACGGGCGGCATCTCGTGGCGTCATTAGTGAATGTATATGACACCAAATGTCCTGCACGCACAAGAATGGGAGAAGAGTTAACACACTCGATATGTAAAATCAAATGTCTACCTTCATCGGCGCAAAGGGAGGGGGAGCCAATAGAAGTATATGTAGTAGCACTCTACAAAACTTCTTTTTCCCAGAGTGTTATAGGTCAGCAATATAGGTTGATATGCATTTGTGTAAATCAAGATGCATGGGAGATATTTTATTGCAGAACAGCATGCTATCATACATCAATGTAACAAAGAAACAGAACAAAACATACATATTGTTTCCCTAAAAAAAAACATACATATTGTGCAAAGTTAGAAATACATACCCTTCCTTCTTGTATTGGCTCCTATGGAGATGTTTAAAAAATACGAATGCTTGTTGATTTGAAAAGAATCGAGGAAGAACCCTTACGAGAATACAGATGCGACTTAAGGTAAAACAAGATACAATAACAAGGCATAGACTAGTGACAGACAGTTTTACGCTGCAGGGATAAATCTGGAACAGTTGGGATATAATAGAACTACTAACGCAGCAGGGCTAACTGCAGGAGATTGCAGCGCAGGAATATTTGAATTTCAGTTATCTACCATAGGTTGTCAACCAATTTGTGCAGCATAGGTCCATCATTCAAATCCATGATGTACCTCTGGAAGTAGGGTCCATGAAGACTCCCTTCTTTTCACATGGTGATGATTATCATCTTGCTGGCAAGGAGAGCCGCTTCTTATGGCCAGTGGAGAAGTAGACCCGTCTGCCACAGAAAATTGTTACTATGGTAAGTGCAGGCTATGTTTTTTTTATAAGAACAAATATGATTTGGGGCTAAAAAAGATGCGACCAATTTTATTTACTGCCCTCGCAACGATAGGATAAGAGTAGTTTACCGTGGATCTGGATTTGGCCAAGACGCTGCTCCGGCTGCCCCATGGCACGACTGATATGAGCAATCAAGGGCGCCAAAAGGCGTCGAGCTCTGCTGTTTTCCCTCTTATTATTGTTCTTTCTCCCCGTCGATCTCTCTGAGACTCTGGCCTTCGCCCTGTGAGACACGGGATTGAACGAATCGTTCGACCCAACCTCTAGAGAAACTGCGAACCAACCTTTGGTTGAGATGCTTAGGTGGACAGTGATATCTTCAACCCACCAGTGTTCAAACGGCGACTTCGTAAAATCTCAAGATGATATGCCGGCTCAGTCTCTCGGAGGTGTTCATAGGGTTAGGGTGTGCGTGTGTACGTTCATAAGGGTGAGTGTATGCGCGTTTATATGAGCGTTTGCGTCTGTATTGTGTTAAAAAAAAAAACCCTGAAGAAACTTGTTGCTACAAAAGGACACCGGTCTATAAGAAAAAGTAACTGGCCAAAAAAAAGGCCCAGATTGGAGCACACATTTAGCAGCCTTTCTTGTTGTTGCAAAAATCATATAGAGGATTTCTTTTATAGAATAAAATTTGACATCTACAATAAAAATAAATAAAATATAAAAATAATTTTCATGGTGGATCTAATGCTACCAATTTGGTATTGTAGACATTGATGTATATTTCCTAAAAACTTGGTCAAACATGCACATGTTTAATTTCTGAAAGAACTAATACTACACCTTATATTTTGGATCGAGGAGTACAAACTATTTATTTCAGGAAAATAGAAAACGTTGAGGGGTGACAAATCAGCACAAAATTGACATGATATTACGAGATAAATGTCACATGGTACATGAAAAACTTAATCATGACTATAAACAAACTAAAATCATGGTTTTTCCCTGTTCAAGAATCGTCTATTAATCAGTTAACAGCGCTACTCGTAGGGTGGCTGACTCGAATCCACCTATTCGTCGTTGCTATTGTTAGGGCCGATTAAATGGCTGTCACAGACCTATTATTCGGTTTGTCCGGGCCGAGATTATCATTGTTGGCCCAGCAAGCAAGGTAGAGTTAACTTGCGTGGGCCGGTAAACAAAAAGCCCAACATTTCGGCCCGATAACCACCTCCAGCCGCCTCCAACTCCTAATAATAGCTAGGGTTGGGCCCTCTACCCAACCCTCCCGCTTCTCTCATCCCTTCCAGACTAGATGGTTGGTTCCCCAGGCCCTTGTCGACAGCGAGCCACCACTTCTCCTCCTCCCATGTGTGTCACCGCTTCCTCTCCTCCTTCTATGCGCCGGGGTTACGCCCCTTTCTTTCCAATGGATGGCTGTTTGATGATTGATCTATTGAGAAAGAAAACGGTTATTGCCATCTTGCTTCATATTTGCAATCTAAATTTATAATATAGATTCAAAGTCTCTATTGAAGAAATTCCTCCAACAAAATGTGCGCCCATAGATTCAAATTCACCAATTAATGGCGACTGGATTCATCTGTTTAATAGTACCAAGTCACGATTAATCCATACTTCCCAGCAAGCGAGCGACTACCAAATTAAATGATTTGCTCAACATTTGGGTTTGTTCGCTCTAACACACATTGGAAAAAATCTTGAAAATGTACTAATATTTGTACAGCATGGCCAATCTATTTTCTGGTGTGCATGATTGTTGCTGGAAGAACGTAAGATCGGGCACCAAGAGCCAAATCCATATTTTCCGTGTTATGTTTTTATGTCAATTGGCCAGATTGATTAACTCAGAAAAGGATTTTGTTCTTTAAAAAACAATGATCAAAAATTACAATAAAAAGTATTTGTTCTTTTGAAAAAAGGTGGCTAAATCTATAATTTCTCCAATGGGAAGTGTGGTTTTCTCGAAGACATTTGGTACCATTTAATAAATTTATTAATTTGGCCAATGTGCACATGACAAATTTATAATTTGCCATGTGCACATGACAAAAATTATAAACTTACGATGGTCTAAACTAAATGAAAATGCCATGTCTAATAATAAAATGTACCCATGGATCTAGTTAATATGTTTGTCTTGATCTAAGCACAAATTCCAATGGCGTCCGGGAGAATGTAAATTCTGGACCATGCTATGGAAAATTAAAGTTTCCATGGTGTCCTTGAAAATAAAATTACGATGGATCCATAAGAAACTTAGATGCCATGGCTATGTAAATAAAATTGCCATGTATTTTGAAAGTAAAATTGCCATGGTTTCAGCAATGCAAACTGGCATGGATATATGAAATTAGAAACGATCTATAAGTCAAAGGAAAATGTAGAAAAAACGTGTCATGGCAAATTACAATTTATTTTTATTTTTATTCTAAATATAAAGAATGTCAAAATATTCTACAACATTTATCATGATGCTCACATGGTGATTTTCCAGAATTCGCCTTGGAAAACTCATATTCGGAAATTTCCATGTAAAAAATAAGATGAAAAATAAAAAATTATGAACAAAATTGCCATGATATATGCATATTAAAATTGCCATGTTTGTTATAAAATTTGCCATCTATGAAAAATGACACAAGTTATGAAAAAAATTGCCATGTCAGATGCACATTAAAATTTGGCATGGTATTTTAATTTGAATTGCCATCTTTTGTGTAAGAAATTTTCCATGAATGTGAAATAACACAAAAAATGGCCAAAGTTGCCATGGCAGGTGCAAATTAAAATTATCCATGGGATTTTTATACAATAATATGTGCTTATGCTATAACATTACGATGTATTATGCATTATAGTTAAATGAATAGTGAAAAGATGTGCTTCATTGTGTGCGATCTGGCGGAAATTCCCATGGGAAAATGTCATATACATTATGGCCATTGTTATTAAATAGTAAATTGCCATAGTTTGGGAAAATAAACTGCTGATGTCAGAAAGAAAAATTAGCCATGTGTTCCATGTCAAACGTTAAGGTAAATTGCCATGATTGTTATACCTCTGTTCTCTAGGCATATGCCGATGTGAGCAAAAACCACATATTCATTTATAGGACCTCCCTTCAAGTTGTACTCGGTGAGTTTATAACACTAGACATATAAATTTGGACCATAAGTCTTACTAGTGATACCAACGACGGACTACATGAGGAGCGAGCGTTACGACCTGGGAGCGCGTATACAGCAGAGTACATTAGGGAATTTGCTGAATAAAAATAGTGTGGAGCTATAATAACTGGCAGTTCGGATATGTGTTGGTTTCAATGGGTACTGTTGTTGGGCAGGCCAGTGGAAAAGTTTGAGGTAGGTCAATTGTTGGAAGTGAGAGCGGTGGCAAAAGCCGCGAAGAAGTGGGATGGCTCGTTCTCCATATGGGTTATGGTGTCCTGAGTGGCCACCATGTTGTTGGCTAACAGACATTCCAGTGGTACTATGTATGGAGGTCCAGTGTGGCTAGAGATTGGTTGTTAATTTTAAAAGTGCCTTTTCCTAAATGCGGCAGATGGGTCATGATGAGTGTGGTTCCAACATGTTGTAGTCACGATGGCACGGGCAGTCCGTGCGATGCCTCAAATTCCCGGTGCTGAATTTTATGAAAATCAAAGAGTAATTCATTGGGACTCGCTAACCTCCACTTAGACGCACCGTGAGCGAAAAGGACCCCGAAAGTTTTTTTTAGTGGGGAGAACTTAAAGTAAACACGAAATACAGCCAACTCCACATTCTCAACAAGTACCTACAAAAAATTGAACTATACAGAAGAAACTCAAACTTAAGATATTAACCGGCCTTTGACCGTCCCAGCCAAAAAACTTGGCCTTTGACCTGAGTTTTGTAGCCATACTATGCAGTGTTTGATGTTTGAAGGTCATAAAAAGCTTGTATAGATCTTACAACATGTCGAAAATGTGTCTTGAAGCCCAAGCTCCACTGGAGCCATTTTAGATAACAAGTAATAGAATAAGTTTTTGTCCCCCTTTTTTTTTGTAGCTCACATGTTACAAATATACCTCCCAATAAAATTTTATACATTGGTAGAATACTTCTATACATACATGTGACAACTTTTCTGAATGTTTTGAAAAAAAATATAATTCTAAAAACTTAGGTTTCCATGTAGCCCGAGCTCCAATGTTTTCACTTGTATTCTCTATGTACCCTTCCTTTTCTTGCAAACTTTTTGTATGTACCATTCTTGTCTTCCTTGAATCAACATACCCTAAATTTTAAAAAGAATCAGCGAAATGATTCCTTGGCAAGCATTATATTTTATATCGGTTGAATGGGTAAGCCTTCACTGAATAAAACATATAGATAAACTATATTTCAAATTGAATGCATTAACAGTAACACGAACTGTCTTGTGCACGCAGTCCCCCCATCGAGATCGAGACAGCTTGTGGCACTAAATATGATCAAGACGCAGGACAGAGACAAATCTCGTCATGCTGAAAGTGTAAGAAGAATCAGCCAAATGATTCTTCGGAAAATGTTCTATTTATTTTTTATCGGTTCGATGGGTAAGGCTTCACCTTCACTAAAAAGACAAAATAGATAACAATTTTGCTAAGTCTTAGTCGGCCGAGACTTCATTATGTCTCAGTCGATACTATATTCCTTTGATCTTGCATGGAGATTCGTATATTTTTTTCTTTTCAGTTTTTTTTCTAATATATTATTCACTTGACTAAAACTTTGGTTAAATCTCAGTCGACTGAGACCTAACCATACCCAATAGATAAACTTTGTTTCAGACTGAATGGATTAGCATAAACACGGCAATAAAGATCGTCGCTAAAATAAAATAAAAATCAAAGTAGCTTGTTTGCAGCTGGATCTCTAATCAGCACGTTTCACCATTACTATGGCTCCGATCGAGGACCGTGAGGGAGCGAGCTGGCCGGTCAAACGCCCGAGAAAGGAGGAGTCAAACGCCGTCGTCGCATCAAAAAGCTCTTCGATGTCGTCTAGAGCTCTTAAAACCATGGCGTGCATGCGCTTTCGCCGCGCCCCAGATTAATCCGCCCACAATTCCCTGCACGGTGTCGTCCTCTCCTCGCGACCGATCTCGGGGAAAACCATGCCCGCCGACCCGTCAGCTGTCACACACACAGGCAAGCAATGCAGCTGGAATGATGACCGGGCAGCCGCCGCACGCGCGCGCGCCCCGGGCCGGGGGCGGCCGCGACAGGAGGCACAATCACGCTCCGGCCTCTCCGTCCGGCCAGCCGGCCACAGAGGCAGGCTAGCTAGCCACTCGTGTGCATGCACCGTGCTTGAACTTTAATGGCCGGCATGGCGCGCGTAGCACGAAGCTCGTGCTCCGTGATGGGTAGATCGCCTTTACCGGACACGGGCGATGGCGGTGTCCGGGCAGGGCCCGGCACCGGGCGATCTGTGGCAGCCGCTGCGGGTTCGTGAAACATAGGCGCGCCGGCACATGCACGGCCGGACGAATGTTTTTACTGTTGCGTGCAGCGCACATGTAGTACAGACCACAGTCTAGCCAGTAATTTAAGCTACTCATCTCACTAGCTGGGGATCGATACAGGGCAGGGGCTTTGCATCTTCACTATCTTCACTAGTACTCCCATTTCTGCGACAAAAAATTTGGAACGGAGGGAGTACTTCTTTACGGGCGGGGGGGAGTTTTAGCGGGACATTCATGCATGCATATGCATGCACGTGCCCACTTGCGGGATACCTGTCCCCTGCCCCGTCGTCGGATCTCCTGTGCTGTGCGTGCCGGTGGCGGCTTGACTGGCTGGCTCCATCGCCGGCTACCGTTACCGTGCTTGGTTGGTTCAGCTTGATTTCCCATGGGCGGCTTCCTGTTCCAGCAGCCCTTGTGTGAACTTAACTAGATTGTACTTCTCTTCTGCATAGAAAAATCTGGGATTACAAGTGCTGGTAGACATAACGTGTTGAATAGTTCAAGATGCTCGCCTGTGTGGGAAATTCGGGGATGATAATGATCTGTGTACTGTATATATGCAAGTTGTGGCGGCGTTGTCATCTTGTTTAGTCATGGTGCATGTGAGTGATGCAAAGGTTCGACATTGCATCCTAGGTCTCCTAAATTTGCATGTCAATTTCGTAAGGATGCTGCATATTTAGTTGCTGCGTTGGAGACGGCCGGTCACGCCTGAGCTGATTTGTTTAGGGGTGACCACGGAGGCAGCCACGCAGGAGACCGGGGCGTTGACGTGGCGGGCCGCCGGTCGGGTCCCACGGCGACAGCGGTGCCAGGGTTCGTTGCCGGACCGCACCCAACCCGACCGCCGCCCGCCAGGGTCCGCAGCCCCTGTCCCCGCCCCGGATCCTCTCTGCGCGCAACCGCCGGATGACCCATACCACGCCGCCTCCTCGCTGGCCGGCACCACCCTGCTCCCCTTCCCCTCCTCCTACCCGCCACAGAGGATCGGGTAGCGCACGTATCGTACCAACGGCCGGTGTATATATACGGCAGCACCGGCCAGCCAAAGCTTTGCCATTCACGACCCACGCCTTCCATTCCCAGTCTCCCAAACTTCCAGCCTCTGAACCCACCGACTGATCGTACAGTACATTAATTTGAGAGTGATGGGTAGCTATGGTGGAGACGATGGCGGCGTGGAGCTGACCGAGCTGACGCTGGCGCCGCCGGGCGAGAGGGCGCGGAGGGCGAGGCGGGCGAGGAAGGGCGTCGAGGCGGCGGCGTTCGTGAAGGTGAGCATGGACGGGACGCCGTACCTGCGCAAGGTGGACGTGGCGGCCTACGGCGACTACCTCGAGCTCCTCCAGGAGCTCAACGCCATGTTCTACTGCTGCTCCATCGGTAAGCAACCAAAGCTTCAGCATATCGATCGATCCACCATCTTTTGGCCATGTTAAGGTTTGTGCACTGACGCGCGCGCATGCATGTATATGCAGGCCTGATGGACGGGTACGGCCAGTGGGAGCACGCCGTGGTGTACGAGGACGGCGACGGCGACTGGATGCTCGTCGGCGACGTGCCCTGGGAGTAAGCACCACCGCACCAATTGTTGGATCGCGTCGTCGCACTATGCAATAATGCAAATGTTCTGATCTCGAACTGTTGTGTGAATCTGCAGGATGTTCGTGTGTTCGTGCAGGCGGATGAGAGTGATGCGAGCGTGCGAGGCGAGAGGGCTGAGCGCCAACGCGTGACGGACCTATTTGGTGCCGCAGGTGAGAATTCGCCAAAAGTCTCACAGGCTAACAGAATTGCAGGGTCTTCATTAAAAAAATGAATTACAGAAATATGTTTGATTTTTTTTAAGAAAACGAACGATATGTGGTTGAAGTTTGACCTGATATACTAAACTGATAGGAGTAGCTTATACTAATAAAATGTTTATCCCGTTTCAGATCGTCGGTGCGTGTAGATATGATCTGAACCTTGCATGTCGCTCCAGTGGGTGTGACAGCGATGAGGAACCAAGGAAGCAAGGAAGACGATGGCGCGATTCTGACGAGGCCATGCAGATACGATCCCGTACCTCTAATCCAAGATCGACCGGCGTGCCATCAGTTGGGAATAAAATGTTGGTTGACTTGGATAAAAATATAGTTTGGCCGATATGAGCCTCATCTTGTTTGCTTCTCGCATGAGGCTGACGATACGGTTGACTTGGCAAGATCCCAATATTCTAGTACTGCTAGTGTAGTTCCATCCCTCGTCGATCCTTGGGTTCCATCTAGTTAATTTCTTCGGCTGTTTGTCACATGTACATGGATCACCTCGCAAAAAAAAAAATGTACATGGATCAAGAGTTTGTGCACCTCCCAAATTTTGATGAAATGTGCTTAATTCGCCTTAAATTTGGAACATATTTTTTTGCTCGGACCTCCAACTTGGAAGAATCTTGAATTGAGCGGGCAACTCTGTTTGTTGGGTTCATTGTTGTGCATGGCATGAAGAATCATGTCAGATAGTACTAGGTAGCTGGCCGGATTGTTTTTGCATAAATAACTTCTGACATAATCATAATCAATCATGTCCATATAGAGAATATTAGAGGTAATAAAAATTATAATCAGGTTTGTGGACCATCACAAACACATAAGCGAATAAAAGGCGCCCCAACCAAGACATTGAAAGTAACAAGAAAGAGATCAGGGTCCCTCAAGGTCCAACGCACCTCCAAGACCCAAAAGGCATCGGAGGCGAGGCAGACCGGCGGCAGCGCCAACGGGGGAGGAGTAAACCTAACAACATGGCTCATAGGGATAGAGTGTCCGTGCATGCGTTTATAAAGGTGAGTGTATGTGTGAGCATTTGTCATTTGTATCATGTTCAAAAACCTAATGGCATGGAAGTCCTTCCTACTGGAATTTTATCTATTTATGGACCAGCCCAATAACAATTTCAGAAATTCTTAATAGATCCTAAAGGCCCACTTAGCCCATTCGTGCAAGGCAAGGGGCACTACTAAAGTTTAGTCCCACATTGCTAGTTTAGAGTGAGTTGGACCTCTTTATAAGGGAGGTTCTTTCCCCACATGTATGAGCATGAGAACAAGAGGGACATCCACACGCGCTCCTCCTCCGCCGCCCGCCTCGCCACACCTTGTCACGACGCGTCGCGGAAGTCCGTTCGCTTCATCTCCCTCTTTTGCTTCATCTCCCGTCGCTGTGGTCTCGCCTCCTTCTCTTGCGCCTATAAAAGGGAGGTCACTCCTCTCAGAGAGGTGCATCACAACTTCTTCCTCTCGCCACCGGTTCCAATCTGAGCTGCTGCTGTCTTCCTCATCCCGGCTTGCGGCGTGCACCGCGAGTCGGGACAGTAGGCCTCTGAAACCCCACCGCTTTGAATCCTGTACGGGAGAAGGGTGATAAGGTTTTTGGGGAGTGCTATGCCCGACTACTGACCGGTTCATCACGGCTTCCCATTTGACATTTCTCCATCGCGAGAGATTCTCTCCAGCCACAGGTTCCCCAGTGGTACGTCCGGGGTCGGTTCAATCAGTGCGCTATCAGTCCAGTACCATTAGCTCTCCAAGGGTCGCAATCCATTCTTTCCGGGCAAGCCAGTTCAGTTCCTTTCTGGTAGCAAGAGATCCCCTCGATCGGTCACTCCTCGTCGACCTTGTTATTATTAGATTTGTGCTTTTATCCAGGCTCGCCCTACGGGGTCCGGGCATCTTACCTTCCTCGAGGCCGATCTCAGAAGGCGCTAATGGCAATCCCTTTTCCTAAAATGAAATATGAGGGAAAGGCCATGGAATTCATGTATGACGAATTCTTTCCCGACGTCGACAATCTCTCCGATGACATGGCTGGCGAGGATGTCGACCCCAAGTCCAGTGCTTCTTCTGCTGCTGTTGTTCCATACGTGTTCTTGCTCTTTCTGTTAGAGGTCCCTCCACAGTTCCTTGTTCTAGTGTTTACCCTACATCTGTTAAGTTCTACTTCATATATGCAACTTGCTCTACTGTCTGCTCTAGACATGTTTGACTACAGTTCATATATGCAGATGCTATTTACCTTCTCTCTGTCAGATCACATGACTTTTCTTATCTCTGCTATATTAGTCATGCTTTATCTAGTATTTCTGTTAATAAAATCATTTGGTAAATTGCTCATATTTCTAACAATCCAAAAACCTTAGTATAGGCAATTCGCCCCGAGTGGTTTTGCTGCTTCCATGAGACCTCATATGTTTGAGGGTATCCACTATAAGATGTGGCGCGTGAGAGTCTTTCTATGGTTTCAAACCATGAGCTACTATGATGCCACTCTTGGCAAACCTGAAGGAGAATATGATGCTCAATAGGAACAAGCTTTTCAAAAAATGGATACCCTATTTAAGGCTGCTCTCTTGAGTGTTCTTGGTGAGAACATAGTTGATACTGATGCGTCAATTGATAATGGAAAAGATATGTGGGATGCACTCGAGGCCAAGTTTGGGGTCTCGGATGCTGGCACTGAGTTGTACATCATGGAGCAATTCTATGATTACAGGTTGACTGAAGAGCGCTCCGTGGTTGAGCAAGCTCATGAGATACAGTCATTTGCTAGAGAACTTGAGTACTTCAATTATTTTCTACCGGACAAGTTTGTTGCCGGAGGTATCATCACTAAGCTTCCTCCTTCGTGGAGGAACTTTGCTACCTTACTGAAGCATAAGAGGCATGAGTTTTCCGTTCCGGATCTCATTGGTACTCTTGATGTGGAAGAAAAGGAGAGAGCAAAGGACAACCATGCTCGAGGTATTGAGGGAGGTTCTAGTGCCAATCTGGTACAGAAGAAAAACTTCCAGCCCCACAAGTTCAAGAACAAGGGCAAGTTTGATGGTAAAGAAAAGTTTGATCGGAAGAACAAGGCTGTGCAGCACACCAACTTCAAGAAGAAGAATGACAAGAAGAAATGTGTTTGTCATGTGTGCGGAGATCCTGACCATTGGGCTCCTGGTTGCCATAATCATTATGACAAGCGCCATCTTGGGAAAGGCGGCAAGACCTCTAATGTTGTCATTGGTGACACTGACATGAAGGAAGCTGGGTATGGTATATCTCCCACTATTCTTTCAGTATGTCATTCTCCTGATTGGTTGATTAACACGGGTGCTAATGTGCATGTTTGCGGTGATGTTTCCATGTTTTCGTCTTATCAGACCGCATGGACTTCCACCGTGCTAATGGGCAACAGTTCAAGTGCTTATGTTCGTGGTGTTGGCACGGTCGATCTGAAGTTTACTTCAGGGAAGATCGTGCGGCTGAAGAACGTACATTATGTCCCCTCCGTCAATAAAAATCTTGTCAGCAGATCTCTTCTGTGTAGAGATGGCTACAAGCTTGTCTTTGAGTCAAATAAATTTGTAATATCTAAGTATGGAAGTTTTGTTGGTAAAGGCTATGAGTCAGGAGGCCTGTTTCATTTATCATTGTCAGATGTTTGCAATAAAGTTGTTAATCATGTTTGCAATAATAGTGAATCTAATGTGTGGCATTCGCGTCTCTGTCATGTTAATTTTGGTTGCATGTCGCGACTAGCCAAGTTGAACTTAATCCCTAGTTTCATCACTGTCAAGGAATCTAAGTGTCAAGTTTATGTGCAAGCTAAGCAACCTCGTAAGTCTCACACGACTGCGAAAACGAGAAATCTTGCACCACTAGAGCTCATACATTCAGATCTATGTGAAATGAATGGTATTTTGACAAAAGGTGGAAAGAAATATTTCATGATATTGATTGATGACTCCACTAGATATTGCCATGTGTATCTTCTGAAATCTAAGGATGAGGCTTTGAACTATTTCAAGATCTATAAAGCTGAAGTGGAAAACCAACTTGATCGAAAGATCAAGAGGCTTAGGTCCGGTCGTGCTGGAGAGTATTACTCAAATGAATTTGATTCCTTTTGTGCGGGACATGGTATAATCCATGAGAGGACGCCTCCCTATTCACCTCAGTCAAATGGGGTGGCCGAAAGAAAGAATCGTACTCTAACTGATTTGGTTAACGCCATGTTAGACACATCGGGTCTCTCCAAGGTATGGTGAGGGGAGGCAATATTGACGGCATGTCATGTCCTAAACCGAGTTCCCACAAAGAACAAAGAGATAACTCCATTCGAGGGAACGGGAGAAGAAAAGGTTAAAGCTCTCTTATCTACGAACCTGGGGTTGTTTGGAGAAAGTCAATGTGCCAACTCTGAAGAAGCGCAAGGTGGGACCAAAAACTGTGGATTGTGTTTTCCTGGGATATGATTTTCATAGCATTGGTTATAGATTCTCGGTTGTAAAATCTGAGGTACCTGACATGCATGTTGGTACGATCATGGAGTCGAATGATGCGACTTTCTTTGAAGATATCTTTCCCATGAAGGATATGGCTACCTCATCTAATCAGGAGATGCCTAGTTCATCGAATCAGGAACCGGTTACAATTACTGAACCAGCTATTTCGATGGAACACTTTGAAAATTCTGTGGAGGAGAACAATGAAATTCCTACTAGAAGCAAGAGATAGAGGACTACAAAGTCTTTTGGTGATGATTTTCTTGTGTATCTCATAGACGACACTCCTAGTTCTATTTCAGAGGCCTATGCATCTGAAGATGCTGACTAATGGAAGGAAGCAGTCCGTAGTGAGATGGATTCCATCTGGGCAAATGAAACTTGGGAGATAACTGATTGTCCTTATGGGTGCAAACCTATAGGGTGCAAATGGGTATTCAAGAAGAAGCTTAGGCCTGATGGTACTATCGAGGAGTACAAGGAACAGCTCGTGGCTAAGGGTTATACCCAAAAGGAAGGTGAAGATTTCTTTGATACTTACTCACCTGTGGCTCGACTGACCACTATTCGAGTATACTACTTTCACTAGCTGCCTCATATGGTCTTCTCGTTCATCAAATGGATGTTAACACTGCTGATGAACCACAAGTATAGGGGATCAATTGTAGCTCTTTTCGATAAGTAAGAGTGTCGAACCCAACGAGGAGCAGAAGGAAATGACAAGTGGTTTTCAGCAAGGTAATGTCTGCAAGTGCTGAAATTGTAAGTAAAGTAGTAGTTTGATAGCAAGATAATTTGTAACAAGTAAGTAACGATAATAGTAGCAAAAGTGCAGCAAGGTAGACCAATCCTTTTGAGGCAAAGGACAGGCCAAAACGGTTTCTTATGATAAGCAAAGCGTTCTTGAGGATACACGGGATTTTCATCTAGTCACTTTCACCATGTTGGTTTGATTCGTGTTCGCTACTTTGATAATTTGATATGTGGGTGGACCGGTGCTTAGGTGTTTTTCTTACTTGAACAAACCTCCTACTTATGGTTAACCCTCCCGCAAGCATCCGCAACTATGGGAAAAGTATTAAGAAAAAAATTCTAACCGTAGCATTAAACTTTTGGATCCAATCGGTCCCTTACGGAATAGCGCATAAACTGGGGTTTAACCTTTTGTCACTCTCGCAAACCATAATCTAATTGCTACTCCACAATGCATTCCCTTAGGCCCAAATATGGTGAAGTGTCGTGTAGTCGACGTTCACATGACACCACTAAGGGAATCACAACATACATACTATCAAAATATCGAACACATATCAAGTTCACATGATTACTTGCAACATGATTTCTCCCGTGACCTCAAGAACAAAAGTAACTACTCACAAATGATAATCAGGCTCAAGATCAGAGGGGTATTAAATAGCATATTGGATCTGAACATATAATCTTCCACCAAATAAACCATATAGTAATCAACTACAAGATGTAATCAACACTACTAGTCGCCCACAAGCACCAATCTATAGTTCCGGTAACAAGATTGAACACAAGAGATGAACTAGGGTTTGAGATGAGAAGGTGTTGTTGAAGATGTTGATGGAGATTGCCCTCCCCAAGATGGGGGAGCTGTTGGGGATGATGATGACGATGATGATGATGATGATGACGATGATTTCTCCCTTTGGGAGGGAAGTTCCCCGGCGGAATCGCTCCGCCGGAGGGAAAAAGTGCTCCTGCCCAAGTTCCACCTCAAGACGGCGGTGCTCCACCCCGAAAGTCCTCTCCTTATTTTTTCTAGGTCAAAATAACTTATATACCAGAAGGTGGGTACCGGAGGTAGCCTGGGTGAGCACAATCCACCAGGGCGTGCCTGGGCTCCCTGGCGCGCCCAGGTGGGTTGTGCCCACCCGGTGGGCCTCCTCTAGTACTTATTTGCTCCAATATTCATCATATATTCCATAAAAATTCTCCGTGAAGTTTTAGCCTGTTTGGAGTTGTGCAGAATAGGTAGCCTGATGTGGCTTTTCCAGGTTCGGATTTCCAGCTGCCGGAATTCTCCCTCTTTGTGTATACCTTGCATATTATGAGAGAAAAGGCATTAGAATTACTCCAAAAAGCATTATTGTGGACAAAAACATCATAAATAACAGTAGGAAAACATGATGCAAAATGGACGTATCAACTCCCCCAAGCTTAGACCTTGATGACCCACAAGTGTAGGGGATCTATCATAGCCTTTTCGATAAGTAAGAGTGTCGAACCCAACGAGGAGCAGGAGGAAATGATAAGCGGTTTTCAGCAAGGTATTCTCTGCAAGCACTGAAACTATCGGTAACAGATAGTTTTGTGATAAGGTAATTTGTAACAGGTAACAAGTAAATAAAGTAAATAAGGTGCAGCAAGATGGACCAATCCTTTTTGTAGCAAAGGACAAGCCTGGACAAACTCTTATATAAAGGAAAGCGCCCCCAAGGGCACATGGGAATTATCGTCAAGCTAGTTTTCATCACGTTCATATGATTCACGTTCGGTACTTTGATAATTTGATATGTGGGAGGACCAGTGCTTGGGTACTACCCTTCCTTGGACAAGCATCCCACTTATGATTAACCCCTATTGCAAGCATCCGCAACTACAAAAAAAGTATTAAGGTAAACCTAACCATAGCATGAAACATATGGATCCAAATCAGCCCCTTACGAAGCAACTCATAAACTAGGGTTTAAGATTCTGTCACTCTAGCAACCCATCATCTACTTATTACTTCTCAATGCCTTTCTCTAGGCACAAACAATGGTGAAGTGTCATGTAGTCGACATTCATATGACACCACTAGAGGAAAGACAACATACATCTCATCAAAATATCGAACGAATACCAAATTCACATGACTACTTATAGCAAGACTTCTCCCATGTCCTCAAGAACAAACGTAACTACTCACAAATCATATTCATGTTCATAATCAAAGGGGTATTAATATGCATAAAGGATCTGAACATAGAATCTTCCACCAGATAAACCAACTAGCATCAACTACAAGGAGTAATGAACACTACTAACAACCCACAGGTACCAATCTGAGGCTTTGGGACAAAGATTGGATACAAGAGATGTACTAGGGGTTTGAGATGAGATGGTGCTAGTGAAGATGTTGATGGAGATTGACCCCCTCCCACTGAGAGGATCGATGGTGATGACGATGGTGATGATTTCCCCCTCCTAGAGGGAAGTTTCCCTGGCAGAACAGCTCTGTCGGAGCCCTAGATTGGTTTCGCCAATGTTCCTCCTCGTGGCGGCGGAGTTTCGTCCTGTGAGCTAGCTTATGATTTTTTCCTCAACGAAAGACCTCATATAGCAAAAGATGGGTATCAGAGGGCTGCCAGGGGGCCCACGAGGCAGGGGGCGCGCCCAGGGGGTAGGGCGCCCCCCACCCTCGTGGATGGTGGGTGCCCCCCCTCTGGTACTTCCTTCTCCCAATATTTTTTATATATTCTGAAACGTGCTCCTGTGAAGTTTCATGACTTTTGGAGTTGTGCAGAATATGTCTCTAATATTTGCTCCTTTTCCACCCTAGAATTCCAGCTGTCGGCATTCCCCCTCTTGATGTAAACCTTATAGAATAAGAGAGAATATGCATAAGTATTGTGACATAATGTGTAATAACAGCCCGTAATGCAATAAATATCGATATAAAAGCATGATGCAAAATGGACGTATCAACTCCCCCAAGCTTAGACCTCGCTTGTCCTCAAGCGAAAGCCAATATCGAGAAATATGTCCACATGTTTAGAGATAGAGGTGTCGATAAAATAAAATACGGACATGAGGGCATCATGATCATTCTTAGAACAACAA